>NC_133472.1:40930527-40983643 GCF_025370935.1 Choristoneura fumiferana | reverse complement strand
ATACATGTTTGAAGCACGATACCGAGAAAGCTAGTGAATTTAGCCTTTTAAATGCGACCTTACTACAAAGCATTAAGTTAGAATTCCGTTTGCATTTCTTGTGGGTCAAATTGAGAGAGCGAGATAGTAAATTTAGCAAATATCTCGCGCGGGACCTCATTACGGCGCCGCGTGGACATGTAAAACTGGTTCTCCGTTTATAATTAGTTTTTAAATACTAAAAGTGCCTGATTTGTATAAAAAGTGGACAGTGTACTAAAAAACATTATTTTAGTATATCATTATTATTTTTAACAAACTTGTATAGTTTTTCACAGTACGTATGAAAGCCGTCAAAAAGTTATCATTTTCAAGAATTGACGCCGCAACGGTATCACCAAATTAAACAAGATAGTTAAAGATATGAGTGAAATTTAATTATAACGCGTGTATTTTAATTATTTATTGCATGTATTGGTTGAATAATTCATAATTAATAAAGTTGCAGTTCATAAGCAACGTTAGTATATTATTTTGGGGGTCTTTATCACCAAATTACATGAGTTATTTTTTTTACTTTTCATTGTAATTTTTTAATTTTCAGAACATGGATGACGATAAAATAAAAAGAAAAAAAACCGCGAGTATATGAATCTAATAAATTAAAATCAGCCATTGAAAACGTATTGGAGTCAAACATGACATTACATAACATAAAGCATCGGCGGTTTAATTTTTCTGTTAAAAAGTTTTTATTTTATATTTTTTCCCATCCTTAGGGTAGATTTTTTTTCCAAATTTATATGGGACCAACTTCAAGGTTCAACTTGTAAAAACTCTGTAAAGAAGTCATGCGTGGTCATACATTAAAAGAAATTCGAGTCGACTTGAGAACCTCCTCCATTTTTTCTCGTCGTTGAAAATGGCCTAGCGTAATTGGATAGTTTGTTAATTTTGCATAAGCCGTATCACCTCATGCCAGAGTCAAGATAGTTGATAATGATAAGAACCAAAAATATTTATGTGTGATGCATGTAGTAGGGTCGACAATTCCAGATTTCATATTAAATGGCAATTAATATTTCATATTAAATGGCATTGACCCGGATCACTCCACGTCTTAAATCGAGTTTAGCTCGACATGTTTCAGGCTAATCCGTAGCTCTTCCTCTCAGGAGCGTTTCAACGTCATTTAGGTTGGAACTGTGAAATGTAGGGTAGCACACAACAGTACCAACATCGCTCTACAAAGGTACGTTCACACTATGAGTGTGTAACACGGTAGTTAAATGTTCAAAATTAATAATTTCATTGTTTATTACGAAAAATATACCTACGTGTAATTTAATTAATATATTAATATTTTTTCCAATATTTAAATAAACTTCATTATACCTAATTAGGTGATAAAAAAAATTAAAACTTGTGTAATTTGGTTATAGTCTAATTAGAGTAGTACGTATCACCGACTTAAGGTGATTGTCACCAAATTAGCGGTGTTCGGGCAGTTGAAGAAATGTGGATTATGAACAGTATTATTTATATTTAATTAAGATTTAAGCATGATTATGCCAATAACAGGACTGTCTGCAGTTCCTTAAAAGTAAAGACATTGATTGATAATACATGGACTTTTATTCAAAATTCGATTTTATCACCAAATTAGATGAGATCACCCCCCTATGTTCAGCCCCTTGACAGTCGAAACCAGTCGGTTTCGACGTGATACACAACAGACAGTTACTTTCAATTCATCACTCCCATAGATAAAACAAACTCGCTTTTTTGTCTGTACGCTTAGATCTTTCAAACTACGCAACGGATTTTGATGCGGTTTTCACAAAAAATAGTGTGATTCACGGTGTCTATGTATACCGTAACCGTGTTGTGCCGGAACGGGTCACCAGTATATAATATTATTTTTAATGGAGTATGGATTCGTAGTATGTATGTCCCTGCCCGCATGCAGTTACGAAAGAGACAGACATGTAATCTTAACAAAACAGTAATTCTTCAAAACGAATCAAAATATCAAATCGTGTTTACATATTTATGAATCAAACGCGTATACAAATATTTGCCAAATTAGTGTGGTTATATGTATATAAACCCATTCATGTATACTTATTTTTGCCTACGAGGTGAACATTTAAATGGAATTTATTTAAGTATGCAAACTTTCTGAAGCATTTTTGATTACATAATACTGAAAAAGTTTAATGAATACAATTTTTTGTTCAGTAATAGTAAATATTTTTATTAAAATGTATGACTAAATTTATGCAACCTTGTTTTGTTAATACATATTTAACGTTATGTATAGTAAGGTGCTAATTAAATATCTGAAAACCAGAAAGTATTTTGCTCAGAATCGAGAGTAAAATCGATTACACTATGTTTTAAATTAGGTTGTGTTTATGTTTTTAAATCCTTTTTTTATTGAGCCCAGTCGAAAAGCTACGACTGCAACAGGCGCCAATTAAATATTACAGCGAGGTTGCATGATGATTTGATAACTTAATACTGGCCGGTTTACTGACATCTAAAAACGTCAAAGCGCAACTGACAAATAGAGTTACAAATGAAGTACCTATAACCCGCAACAGCGTTCGGCCGAAAAGGATTTTTTTTTTCTATTTTCAAAATTATTTTCTTGCTGCTGTCAAACTGTTGGCGTTCTGCAGAATCAACCGCAACCCTGTCATCGCAACTGACATTGCCCAAGCCTTAAGGCCGCCATTGAGGAATAATATAAGTACCTATAACTACTGAATTAGCAAAACACACCAATATGTTTTAAAATAATGAAGATATTCAAAATAAATTCAACCTATTGACTAATTAAAAAAGCTAGTTAAAAATAATATTCAATACAAAAATAATGTTTTTATTCAATAAACAATCGGTTTTACAAGTAATTGTAATGTAAACTCAATCGTAAAATACCACTTCAAAGTAAATTAGATGACAATAATTTAAGTTCTAAAATATTTAAGTGAAGAGAGCAGAACTTCTTCAACGCGAAAGTATGCGCTCTTTACTGCCAAGTTAACTCAAAGTAGGTATTCCATAAGATAAAACTTCTATTAAAGTAAAGCCTGAAGCTACAAGGGCGGCTGAAAAGTTCTAAGCCTAAGGTACTCTGAGGTTGCATATTATTATGTGTTAGCGGTAGGTACTAGCCAATAAAAGACCATTTATAAAGTAAATACAATGTTTCTTTTATTTTATTACATCTCAAGATATCCGACGATAAAGGTTATGTGTGAATTATCATCGCATATCACGAAAATTGAGCACCGTGCAGTCATTAAGTTCCTCACGAAGTGACAAATCGCCGAAAAGTATTTATGAAGAAATGGCTAGTATTCACGACGCATCAGGCCCTTCTCATGCCACTGTTAAAAAATGGAGTCGACTTTTTAAACTTGGCCGAGAGTCAATCGAAGACGATCCTCGCTCAGGGAGGCCAATATCGGTTGTGACTGAAGAAAATACTGAAAATTTAAGAAGTTAGTATTAGAGGATCGGAGAATTAAGGTTTGGCAAATAGCTGAAGCCTAAGGTATTAGTAAGGAAAAGTTGGAGAGATTTTGCATCAACATTTGCATATGACAAAAGTTAGTGCGCGTTGGGTGCCGAAAATGCTCACAGCTTTCGATAAAGGACGTCGTGTTCAAACTTGTCAAGTAGCGTTCTGTTAGAGCTTGTCGCGTCAACAAGTGCGACATTTTTAATTAAAAAAATACAAACATTGGAACATAGAACCTCTTCCTTTTTTGAAGTCGGTTAAAAACAAAGTAGTATCACGAAGTGATACTTGCGTGCTAATTTATTTTATAAGGAAAATAATAAGTTGCAATTTTTCTATCCATACTAATATTCTAAATGCGAAAGTGTGTGTTTGTTTGTTTGTATGTTTGTCCGTCTTTCACGTCGAAACGGAGCGACGGATCGACGTCATTTTTGCCATGGAGAAAGTTTATGGGCCAGTACTTGTACTTAATAATTATTGTTTTGTCTTGTGTGGTTTTTCAGCTTATCTAAATCTCATTATTTATTTACTTCGGGGATCTACGACACAGCTGTCATGATCTCGATTATATTTTCTATGTGGAAATCCTATCCTACTAAAATTATACATGCGAAAGTTTGTGAGTGAGTATGTTTGTTACTTCTTCACGCTGAAACGGCTGGACGGATTTGGATGAAATTTGGCAAAATTTTAGTATATAATCTGGATTAAAACAAAGGATACTTTTTATCCCAATATGCGTGATAGGGATAAAATATCCAAATTGCAACCGCTGGGCAAAGTCATGAAATTTGGTATGTAGGTAGCTGGACGTCTGGAATTAACACATAGGCTACTTTTATCCCGATGTTCCTACGGGATAGGGATAAAATCTTGAAATTTCAGCCGCTGGGTTAAGAGTCTTGAAATTTTGACCAGTTGTGCTAAACACAATGAAGACTACGATATAAATTTGGGAATTCCCAGGGGAATTTAGTAAAATTCCAAAATTGTTGTACTACGAAGTTTAAAATTAGAACTTCGGATCTTGCCGTCCCGCTGACACTTATATTATTTAATACGAGAGTGAGAGAGACGGTACCATACAAACTTCGATTTTCGAGTTTCGTAGTGACCCCCCAGATATCATGCCTAACGAATTACCGTAACAAACGATACAGTTCTATTTAAACCCGAACGAGAGCGAACTGGCCTTCACAAATAGGATTGCGTCATGAGACACAGATACAATTCTTCTTCGGGGTTTCTTGGTCAACAGAAAAAATAACCTATATAGCCTTAAAACCTTAAGTTAAACAAAGGCAGAGCTACACAGCCATAGATTCGAGTGGAGGTAACAAGTACTAGGGAACATAAATGGGGGGCCTGAAAAACAGCGTCGCGGCTTGCTGCAACTTTATGCTGAGAGGGGCCCAATTTATAGATAGATAGATAAAACGTTTATTTGTTACTGCAAACACACACAATCAAAATTACATAAAATAGAAAAAAAATATTTTTAATATAATATAAAAATATTTTTTCTTATACTTTTTCTGTGTATCGAATATGTGTAAATAAATATTACTTTCTCTCTGCATAATGTGTTAGGTGTAAGAGTGGTTACTCTGCATGTCTTAAAGTAGAGTATTTTTTTAACTTAACCATGACATTAATTTAATTAATAAACTTAAATTCAGACTTTGTTAACTTTAGTAAATTGACAACTTATAATCAAAGTATCTGTCGGCTGTCATTTACACTAACTTGTCAATTTAATTTGCTGTGCATTGCTGGCAACTCTAATTGTGTTAAAAAGCTAACAAAGTCTGAGTTTATTAATTAAATTAATGTCATGGTTTAAGTTACAGAAATACGTTACTTCAACCTCCCTTAAAATAAGCGTGGCTGCCGGCAACACACTGGAAGTAACCCGGGGCCTCAAGCTTCGTAGTCAGGTTCTCTAACCACTAGGCCATCAGGTCGTCAAAATTAATATTATAGTATGTAGGTCAGGTAGACGACTATAGGTCCACTCCTGCTGGCTTGTGCTGAGGCACCGACTTTAGACTGGTAGAAAATTATTTTTATAGTTTTTTGTAGCCGGTTTCATTTTTGTCTGAATTGAGAAAAGTCTTCATACCTATATCGGTTATTAATCTCTCGTCGCGACCTTTGCATACTGCCTTGATGGGTACTGAGGCTGATTAAAGTAGCTTAACAAAATACGAACGTTTTTGAGAAAATGAGATGGGAGAGGATTATTATTTACTACATTTGTACCTACCTACTTACATACTATTCTTTTAGTGGGTTCTGTGTTCTTGTCCAAAATGGCGTATTTTTTCTCATGATCGGCCGACCTTCGCTTGTCGATTGCAACAGTTTTGCGGATACTTTCATTTCGTACATTTTAGAACAATGTTAATATTATGAGCCAGTTATTAGGATTCTGTACTAGAAACGTGACAAGTGAAATGTTATTACTGACGCTACGATGTCCATTTGTCTGTCTGTTTGTTTATTTATCTCAGGAACCGTATTATTACTGAAATATGAAAAACTTAAAATCAATCAAAATAAATCAATTAAAATTTATATAGCAATGCATGAAAAATAAAAGGCACCTAGTAAGTGAACAATTATTTCCACTGTTGCTATTTAATTTCCTCTGATTCGAAGTGTCAAACTCGAGCATTAAACCCATTTTCCTCTCGACGTGTCTATCCACGGCTCGGGTGGCTATATAAACGCCTCGGTTAAAATGGTTCGTTTTATGCTCTTGTTGTACAATCAACTATTATTAATATTAGATAACTATTAAAATTAGATAACTTAACATACCTACAAACACTTTTCGTTAAATTAAATGTAAGCATGCTTTTTTGGATTTCATTTTATAAATGAAACTCAAGTTGCCCTTATTTTTTTTGACTAGTTTAAATTACCATATCACATACGAAAATTGCGGCACATACAATTGTAATGAAATGATACGTGCATGGAATGCATGTTTGCTAGAAAACCGTCTCACTCTGAATTTTACTTAACGATAAGACAATTATAATCGACGTTCTTACGCATTACGTCAGGCGTAAAACAATTTATACAGCTATAATACAGCAATTAACGGCAGGTACACATAGCGGTGGGAAAATAGTTACAATGGGTCTGTTACAACACCAGTTACCCTTGATACTAGCCGACAGTATTTGGAGGCTTTTAACGAGCAGGATTCAGCAATTATACACAAAAATTCCACTTTTATAAAGTGCCTGCGTGTCGTAGAGCTTGTCTTATTTAAAAAAAGACGCGTCCCTCGCTCAACAAAACCAGTTCATTATGGCTACTTAGACAGTAAATCTTACAATAACCAAAAATATAAAAAAAAAAGAAAAAAAAATATGTTGAAATAAAAAATACAAAGAGACTCCAAAAAACCAATCATAATTTGATTGCTTAGTAGCGACATCTCTTGTCTAGGTGAGCGGTTGGTTCCGAAAGAGTGTGACGTCTCTCGATGAGAGCGGAACATAGATGTCGCTAGTGCTGCTGCATAAGTAGCGTAGTAGAAATAAGCAACCTGAGATATGTATGCATAGGAAAAATTCGTGTCTAGATTCCTGTCCAGCGGTGGTGTAGGGGTTATAGCACGCAGCACGGATTACTGAGGACCTGGGTTCGATTCCCAGCGCTGGTCTCTTTTTCTGGTTTTTCTGTGCATCCATGTCTCAGTTTGTATTTTCGATATGGTTTCACGGAATACCCGTAAAAGTAACAAATTTGGAGTTGAAATAAAAAATACAAAAAGACTCCAAAAACCAATCATACTTAGAATAACCGTCTCAGCCCAACGGGGATTCAGCTCCCCGCTGGGTTCAGGCGGTTTATTGTAAAATTTGCTGTCTAAGTAGTCGCAATAAACTGATTTAGTTGACTGAGGGACGCGTGTTTTTAAATTAGACAAGCTTTACCTGACAGAGATGAACGAGCCTTAAGCTTTTATATTGACGTGCTGAATAAATGACATGCGAAGACGAAGAGTGGCTGGCAAAGCCAAACTTTGTTTTAAAAGTCCTAGTACTCCTAAAAGGGCGCGAAGAAGCAATGTAAAGCAATATTTTGATGTTTGTAGCGTGACAGGTGACTTCAATATTGGGCTCTAGGATGGCGAACATGGATATTACTATTTAATTTGTATGAAAAAAAAAAAACTCAATTATTTTTTTAAAAGTCGCTGAACTAATGTCGTTCAGTTTCACGAGTACGATTTATGTTTTGATAGTTTGCTCCTGCTAAAGCCCCCACCCGGTATATACATACCTGATACGACATAGTCCTTCGAACCGGATGAAGCTGGCTGGCTCAATACGCTTAATGCACAATATACGTAACAAGGCAGTAGATCGACTCGGCCGTATTCTTGAAATTTATACCTACGGCTGCGCGGAGCGCTAGGGTTGGCGACTATAAAAAGTAAAAACAGACGTGTGTAGATTTTTATTGTTTGTGTGTAATTTTAGGTGTAGGAATAAAACATATGTTAATTTATGATTATTTATTTATAATTAATTATAAGTTGGTCATAGAAAAAAAAATCCGTTTATTCGAACAAAGCAAACAAAGACGGCATCACATTTATCCGTCAGTTAAAATTAATTAATGGGTGGTGAAACAGCCCCTAAGTTAAGTATATTTGTTTAGGTAGGTACTTAACTAAATGTAAACAATCTAAGTATGTTCTAAACTAAATACGTGTGAATTATTAGTTCAAATTCATAAATTCGTTCGGATTTATATTTTGACTAGCTTTTGCCCGCGGCTCCGCCCGCGTGGTATTCGGTTATTGCGCGCTTTTCCCTCGGGAACTGTGCATTTTTCCGGGATAAAAAAAAGTAGCCTATGTCACTCTCGGGCCCAAAAACTATCTCTGTCCTAAAAGTCACGTCGATCCGTCCCTCCGTTACGGCGTGAAAGACGGACAAACACACAAACACACTTTCGCATTTATAATATTAGTATGGATAGAAGATTTAATTTGTAAATAGCAATTTGCATATTTTTTAATGTAATTTTCTATAAAGACACATCAAAATGGTTTACATTTTGTTGAGTAGGTACTTACCTAGACAATTAGACTTTAATAATAAAGTAGGTAAAAGGTTGCCTGGAAGAGATCGCTCTTAAGCGATAAGGCCGCCTATTGCTCACCTTGTAATTTTAATAATTTGTTGTCTGTATCGCTTACTATGTCTGGTGTACAATAAAGAGTCTTTGTATTGTATTGTTTGTATTGTAGGTACCTAATAGGTATTAATTTTACCTTTCAGCATCAGCAGGAAGTTGAAAAAATTACAATGTTAGTTTTTTCACTAGCGCTAGTATAAAGTCGAATTACTGCCTAGCTATGGGTATTGTGATTAATGCATCAACAGATGATTCCTAGAAATCAGAATTATCCATTTCATTTCAATGCACTTCTACTGCCGTGAATTTATTTAATTGGCAACGACGTCGACTATCCAATTAGTTGTTTAGAACTAGAGCGCTTACCAGTTTCCTAGAATATGTGCACTTCACTGCTTATCGGAAAAGCGGTATCAAATGTTGCATAGTCTAAGAGCCGGTAGACTATTTTGACTAAATATTTGACATCTTGATTTATTTTATACAGAGATAGAATTGCGTTTGACCAGAATCAAGCTGGATGGTAAGCAAAGATGTGGACTAAAATGGAGCACGCTTGCCTAATAAATGCCCTTCCCCCTTGATATGAAGATGGTCTGATTGTAGCGATTAGGGAAGATGCAGGCAAAGATTAGCAATCCTCTACCCACTTGGCACTATATGTATACTATAATAGAGCACTATGCTTTGTACATTATAGTCATAGTCATAGTTATATCAGATTTATTCATTCCATTGACTCAAATAATTATGCACTAGAACAAGTCTTACATATAAAGGTAGGTACTGTTAACAAAATATACCTAAAACTAAAAAGTAAGTTACAAAAATTCGATTTGAATAAAAAATTAAACCGGATTAAATCAGGATCCCATAAAAATCAAATTACAAACACCGTCATGGAAAAAAGTTTATTTAAAAATGTAAGGGCCAGTTTATCCCGTTTACCAGCTCCAGATTTCTGTATTTTAACCACGTGAAATACAAGTTTTCATGCCTCAAATACCTAAATGAAAATGTCTGAAACTTTCCCATTACAAATGAACGCAACTCTCCCACTATAAAATATGTGACACCCTTTGTTAACACATTACAATACGGATGAGCAACTTGATCTTAAATTAAACTACCTAGGTAACGATAACGAGTATTAATTGAATGAGTCCTTTTTACTCTGCGCAAGGGTAGGCTAGGCACTACCACTGTCATCGTCTTGCTATGCAATATTGGTGCTTGCATTGCTGTATTCATGCGACTTTATATCGTCGGTTCATACTTTTACGGCATAATCTCTTATCGCATACTTGGTGTCGCTTGGCATAATTATCATATCGTCGAAACATAACGTCGCGTAATCTTTTTTGACCTAACACCTCGCAGTTCTACCCCACTTTGCTGGAGCAGCTCATTTCTTTGTGAGATCAGATCACAGTTCTATCTAACCTAACCGACTTTTATATTAGCAATTCGTTTCTGTGGGTTTTTAGGGTTCCGTACCTCGAAAGGAAACAACGGAACCCTTATAGGATCACTTTGTTGCCCGTCCGTCCGTCTGTCAACACCCTTTTTCTCAGGAACGCGTGGAGGTATCAAGCTGAAATTGATATCGAATACTCATATCTGCGGTCCCTTGAAGCCTTGAAAAAATTACACTTTTAAGTCAACGCAATCAAAAGTTACAGTCATTAAACAACGTGATTCCATACAAATTGCCGTGCACTGAAAACCTATAGGGTACTTCCAGTTGTCCTAGAAACTTGAAATTTGGTGTGAAGTACACAACCAACTAGAAAAGTCTGAAAATCTTTATTTTTGTGTCTGTGAATATCAACGACCAATATAATCTGACCCCATACTGCGTACGTTTTGCTTAGGAGCAGGGCTCTGCTTACACTGGATATATTAAATCACTCGGAAAAAGCGGGAAATATCTTCAACACACGATACCTTTAAATGTGTACGGAACCCTCGGTGCGCGACCGACTTGCACTTGCCCGGTTTTTTTCTTGCGTGTGATTAAAGTATGACCTAATCCTAATAAGTCGAGCCGAAATGAGAAGCACAAAACCCAACCGACCAAAAATGCAAATTTCGAAGGCAAAAAAGAATCTTTTCGAGCTATTAGTGAGGTGAAATAGAATTGCTCGCGTTCCGTAGTAATTTTGTGACTAATAAAATGAAAATGCATTTTATGCATATCCGTGCTTGGGGTGGTGGGAGTTGGCGGGTGGGAAAAGGGTGTTCATTTCTAGCCTATTGTAGGGCATTGGGTCCACCATGTCAAGGTTTACCGTGAAACCCCCCTGGGTAGGCGAACACTCCTACAAAAGCCTACATGAAGGACATGCATTCCTGGTATTACAAATATTGATTTTGATTCCGATTTGATGGTATTTATAGAACTACTATCAGCTTTTGATCGCGGCTTCGTCCGTGTGGATTTCGATTATCGCTCGATGTTTCCTCGGGAACTTTTCATTTTTCCGGGATAAAAAGTAGCTTATGTCACTTTCTGGCCTATAAACTATCTCTTTCTCAAATATCACGTCAATCCGTCGCTCCGTTTCGACGTGAAACACGGACAAACATACGAATACACCAGAATACACACACTTTCGCATTTATAATATTAGTATATTAGTATGGACCTGGATACGTTTACGAAGGCCATTATCAATGGATTGGGACTTACTAACGAATAAAATAACTGTCTGAGTGCCAATTAGTTTTAATGTAAATTTGTAGGTATTTATTAATAACCAGCGTTATTAGAGCCTAGCTCTTAAGCGCGGAATAGTTTAAAAATATCTGACTATGTCTGACTTAGTCTGATAAGTGAAGTGTTTGGACACAAAATAATTTTATTTTTTGCATTTTCTTCCTCGCAATGTGATGAAAATCATTGTGTGTATCACGGGCCGTAAGAGAATCACAAACTCGAGTCATTAAAAGTGCCTCCGGCGTCGGGCTTCTAAAAGACACTCGTTAGTAACCCTTCTTACGCCCCTTAATGCACAATGTACTATTTCTATTGAGAAACTCTTCATTTTTCTATTCTCGCACACCCACGCTCTGATAGGAACAGCTCAGTGGAACGAGGCTGTAAATGAAGCGTTTCTATTGGTTCATGAAAAACACATTCCTCGCAACACATCCTCGCACATCCTTGGTTAAGCGCCACCCAGCATGACCTAAAAGAAAAATCTTAACTTTTAAGTTTGTCAAAAACCATCTCAAGTGACACAGGTCCACCAGTAAGACACTTTAACAGGCTTAAAAAATGTTTTTCACGTCTCATGCTCGTAAACTTCGTATTTATGTTGGATCTAGGCAGCATAACATGACTTTTTATGCTCTAGTGCATGAAGTAAAATCTTCGTCTAAGACCAAGGCAATCAGGTGTCAACAGCCACAAACAAAAAAGTTTGTAAGTACATATTTTTTTTAGTAATTTTTAATTCAAATAAATCAATAAAACTAAATTTTATAATTATATATACGTATAGTACCTAATGCATGTAAAATGAAAGGTACCTACATAGTAAGTGAACAATTATTTCTACTGTTGCCATTTAATTTCTTCGCAATAGAAGTGAATAGCACAGTGTAAAACTCGAGAATTAAACCCATTTTCTTCTCGAGTTTCCCCGTACCGGCTCGGGTGGCTATACGAACGTCTTGGGTAAAATGGTTCGTTTTACGCTCTTGTTGTAAAATCTAATATTTTTTCTTTCTATACACGACGTCACGCGTCTACAGCATGCAAGCATGGCAACAGAGACAATTTAATGAGTGAGCCACGATTACAACAGATTAGGATTGTACAAAAACACAATACCTACCTATTCATAAGTTGACGCCAAATTTTCAATAGCGTATCGCCGAGACCGAGGAAACGGCAAAGAACAAGCGAAGAGCGGTTTATCTTTTACTAGCGACCCGCCATCGTCTGATTTAGAGTTCTAACCGCCCTAAGCAAACTATGAATATGCATGCCCCCCCCACCCCCAACAATTAATTCGTCTCTGATCTAGTGACCTCTCTTTTTACCCGACTGCTAAGAAGGAAGGTTATGTGTTTGACGCGTATGTATGTAGGTATGTATGTCTATTCCTATGTCCTCTCGTAACTACTCAACGGCTGAACCGATGACATGAAATTCTTAAGAAATCAATATGGCAACTTTTTGGCGCCAAATTGTAAGTTTTCAAAAAAATATTTTTATTCAACCCTTTCGAGTCGGGTATCAAATGAAAGCTAATAATTAGCCCATTCATAAACATATATATATAAAAGTGTAAAATAAAACAATAAATTTAAAAAATCGTAAAACCCGACTGCCTTTAAAAATACTAATAAGAAGGAAACAAGTCTAGCGGGCTAGAACTTTGTTAAGTAGCTAACTTAAAGCTCAACAGTCGGGACCCATTTAAATCGTGACGCTCAAAAATTCTTACCTAATGGGTCCCGACTGTTGAACTTTAAAGTTCTAGCCTACTACTTGTTTCCTTCTTTTTAGTATTTTTAAAGGCAGTCGGGTTTTTTTGATTTTTTTAATTTATTGTTCTCACTCAAACCTATCCCACTATCGCACTCTCATCTGCGTGTCACGCACGTATTTTCCAAAAATTACCAGATATTACGAGTACTTACTAAGTTTTTAGTAAATCTCAGCTCAGCTTCGTACCAGCCGCCGCCCCCTTTGGTCCTTGCGCCCTAGGCTCAAGCCGTATTAGCCTGTGGGTATATCAGGCCCCAAAGCATGTTACGGTGTAGTGCGTAAACCTTTATTGGTATCAAGATTATCCGCTAAGACTCCTCGCCTGCGCCGGAACAAGTAACTAGGTCGCTGTCGTCACGTGCTTCGGCAAATCGTGCCGGATCCGTGCCGTTGACACGAATATCATTATTCAGCAAATTGAGTGTACACAACAAGACACGATCAAAAAATATCATTGTTATGACTCCATCAGTGAGATTATCCAAAAAATAATGTGTAGTCTGTCAATCAAAGAAAAAGTTGCAGAAGATAAAGCGCGTTGAAGTTCAACTATAACTTTGTAAAAAAGCGCTATCGCGGTCTTTGCTATAGCTCAGCGAAGTTTCTCCTACATAAGCACTGGGTGAAAATTGGACGTACTCAGTTTCGCAAAAATGTTCCAAAACATTGTCATGTTATTCTTTAATTTCGCTTTTGATGTTACTGAAACTATGATCCAGAATCAAAAAAATAATTGTTGTGGTTTGGAACATTTTTGCATAACTACGTTCAATTATCAAAACACTCATGTGCGTTCTCAGCACTGAATGCTTTACGAAAACCGTCAGAAGCCGTGGCGTGGAAGTGTACACAGTGACAACCTCTGTCAACGTCAGCCTTCACTGCACGCGTTGAACGCATATTAGCGTCCCTATTGGTTCATAGAAATTCAATAACGTCGCAAAAGCGTTCTATGCACTCAGAAATTTCAAAATGGACGTAGTTATGCGAAAATGTTCTATACGTCAACAATATCTTTTTTTAATTTTGGAACTAGTTTCAGTACTTAATATTTAAAGCGAAATTAAAGAATAACGTCCGTAATAAATACGGCCAAATAAGCAATGGGTGAAAGTCATTAAAACGCTCATGTGCGTTCTAGGTAATTCACAAAAAAAACGCCAGAAATCGTGGAAGTAACCGCAGTGATGAATTTCTGTCAACGCAGCCTTCGTTCCAAACTAAAAGTCGGTCTTTGTTTAATAGTTCACATGACATTGAACGTTTGATACACTACCTATTAAAATTAATAAGGCCAATCAAACACTGTCTTAAAACTCAATTAAAGTTGCATAGGTATATTTAAGTTTTACCGGTACGCGTTTTGTCAGCACTACTTATTTATATACAAAAGTATATATAAATAAATATTTCCACAAATTTCGCAGTGTGATTGTATAAAAACAATGCGAGAATATTAGAAAATAGTTTATTGAAAGTATATTTACAACATTTTAGTGTTATAGTCGTAACAAATAACTAATTTTTATTTTATGGCAGCTTATTTAAAACGCTGCAGAGAGAAGTACAGAAGAGAGACATAGACAACAGTTTTTTTCCTTCATCGATAAATGTTGCCATTATAGTAATATATTTTTGATACAAAATAAGAAAAATAAAACTAAATCCAAATAAGCTAATAAACTAAGTTTAAAAACTTGTATTTACCAATATCACTTAGCGCCATTTGGTCCTCATAAAACTGGGTGCGTTTCCTCATTGTATGGCTATAGCCCTGTGGATTTGCGATTGTTTTTTTAACGTAAATTAGATTAAGTACAAACCGTGTAGGTGTCATCGGCTACTGAGAAAAGATACCCCTTTTTTTGTTTAAGGCATTAGCCATTAGCCAAATTAAGAAAATACAGAAAAAGAATTAGGTTAAAAAGTAACAAAGTTTAAAAATCCTGCTTTCACTATCGAAGATATAGATAAATACAACAACAAATAAAACCGGCTAGTATTTTTCCAACAGTAAACAAAAGTTCATTAATGGATTTAAATCACATTTGAACGTACCTTTTTATCGGTTACTTTTTAATAATCCCAAAAAGACCAGCGAATTTTTAAATCGTTCCCACGCACCGAGGGGTCCGTACCAAGTTACTAGATAACTTTAAGAATATCCAGTGTTAGCAGAGCCCCACTCGAAAAATGTACGCAGCGTTTATTATTTGAGAAGTTGTTTCTCAAATAATAAAGTCTGATTGAATTAAAATACATAAAATTTAAAATTTTCCAATATTTCTTATTGGCTGTGCTATAAGAGCTTCCTTCATACCATTCAAGTTTCTAGGGCAACAAGAAGTATCTATAGGGTGCTTTTTCGGATTATTTTACCCGACAAAGGCAAAGCACATTTATTATAGTATTAATATTAGTAAGGATCGTATACTTAAGGCCTCTTCATATTGGCTCCGGCTCCATGCATGCCTTTCAAACAGTAGCGTAACCATAGAATAACTAATAGTACTACCGTAGCGTAACGTAGTAAAGTAAAGGCAATTTTTGGGTAGACGGCAAAATTCCATAGTAAATATTATTTCACAGTTTTGTCGTACCTACGATTCGGACCGATTAGAATAAGCAGAAATTTTTCCATTACATTATACTGTGGCGAAATCGGAATCCCCTTTCTATAATAAAGACTTATCTTATCTTAGTTTTTAAAACCTAAACACGCTTTAGATGGCAAATTTTTCTTCCAATGAGGGTTTCTCTGTTTGACATCTTTGACATTCGTGTCGCATTTATGATTGATTATAGTCCATTCAGGATAACATTGGACTCTAGAAGGTCACAGAAGAAGGGGTTCTAAATATTTTTAGTGATGATGATGATGAATAAACAAAGTAATAACATGAAGTCATAATTTTGTTTACTTTGTAAGTAGATTACGTAATGTACTTACAAAATAACACAATATTAATACGTAATTTTGTACATTACATTAATTCGATTTATATTTATACATTATTTAATAACTGTGTTTCGTGGACTCATCCGCTCTCATTCCCTGTTTAAAAATATTCTACTCGTAGTTTCTGCTATAAAGCGCAAGCTTTTTTTAATTCCAAATTTCATCAAATTTAGTGCAGTGCTTTAGTTGTGAAAAGTTAACTAAGTATTCGTATATGATTAAAGGTCATCACATTTTGATCCAAACTGGTGATTAAAACCTATAAATAATGTACGGAATATTTCTTGAGTCAGCAATATTATAAACATTCGTTTTCTTGCAGAATGTTCTTTACCTCTGCCTCTTTAGGTATTTTATAGGAAGACATTTCTGTTTTTAACAAAATAGGAAAAGTTTTGTATTGTATTTAAATTATTATAAGAAAAACAGCAAAGTTAATCTCAAGTAAGTATGTATGTTTGTTTGTTACCTACCACTTCACGTCTTAACGCTGAACCGATTTAGGTGAAATTCGGTATACAGATAGTACAAGTCCCGGGGAATAAGGACATAGAATCCTAGTTTTTATCCCGGAAAATTGCATAGTTCCCGTGGGATAGCAATAAACGGATTCTACGTGAACGGAGTAGCGGGAAACAGTTAGTTAACTAAAATAATTGAATCCAATATTGACGTCTTCGATATTTTAATTAGAATTAGGTTTAGAAAGTATACTAAAAATGCAATTTATTAAATGACTTCCTAAAGCGTGCATTATAAATAACCTATTTTCCTTCTGTCCATTCCTATATTGAACATATTGTAAATAACTAAATGATCCAATCGCAGTCAAACGTCAAACGAACCTCTCGGTACTACCGCCATCTATGGATTATTTTGCCTGTTAAGAAATAATTTTGTAACATTACGTGACATTACACTTATTGCTTCATATACGTGATCGCGGTCAGATCTCCGATGACTCTTATGCGGTGGACGTAAGGTTCTATATCCCGTTGGTATGAACGTGAGCAAAATACGCCGACGGTTTAACATACATACGTATATAGCTTAGTTACGGCACTAAGAGGGAAAGTTTGATATTTGCATGTTGGATTACATTAAATTTTATAGCACTTAAACTTTTTTTGTAGGTACTCATTAGCCTTTCGTCGGCTTTTCTTGCATGAACTAAATCAGGCAATTTTATTGAATTTCTGGAATTTTATAAATTCCCGTTGTATGAAGAAAAAACCGTGCAGCAATATTAATATTTATAACTAGAAGAAGAAATCAAATGCAGGAAATATTCAAGTGCTTTGCTAAATAAGTGCCTACATAAATCCACATAAATTTTAACTCTACACCCGTTTCGTACAGTTTGTTCGTTTTAGAAAATGCAACCGACAGAAAAACAGCCAGTATTAAATTATCTCAATAGTAGGTATGCAACCTCGCTAAAACATTAAACTGGTGCATCGTAACTCTTAGACGGTGCCAGTTTAACAACAACCTGCTATTAATTATAGCTGTAATCGATCGTACTTATACTCTCGATTTTGACCAAACTAATACTTCGTTTTTTTAGCATTAAAAATAGGGTAATCAATCTTGAAGGATCTTTTTAATGAAAAACGTTTTAAAAAAAACAGTAACTATTACTTAGGTATATATGATAACAAAAGCATGTAAGTGATCATAATTATGTCCTTGTTGTTATTTGCTGTGACTTATTTTTCAAAAGTGTTTTTCAATAAAAATACACGTCAAGATCGCCTACCTTCTTTCTCGATTGCCTTTCTCAGCGCTGTCAATTGTTGCGTGTTAGTGAAATGCGTTTAAATAAGAGTAGTTAAAGCTTGATCAAAGCTTAGTAGCTTTATAGTCTTTAATAGGGGTATGCGGATGGCCCAGTTGCTTTGTCGGCAACAACACTAAACGCACGCATGCACGCGACGTCATAGATCATAAAGACCCTGTGCAGACGGAGCGTTTTGCGCGCGAGGGCACTCGCGCGTTACCGGGGTACTAGAGCTGTACCCTTAGTGTAAGTTTTCGATTACAAAATACGTCCCGATCGAGTTCGCGTGAAAATCTCAATTTGTATGGAAGCACGAAAAGCGCCTCTAGCGGAACGTTTGCGATTTTCGTGTTTCCATACAAATTGAGATTTTAACGCGAACGCGATCGAGACGTATTTTGTAACCGAAAACTTACAGAATTTTCAAGTCCTATTATTGAAAGTCCGAAAATGTTTGTCATACAATTTTATATCATAAATATCATTATTTATAATTAGTATTTGTTACTAACGGTCGCAATCCGGAATCGTTGAAGCTCATAATATCAATTATCATAGAACTTTTTTGTACTACTGTTAATTGTCATATTTTATTAAGTAATAAATTTTGTTTATCCGCGTTATTTAAATTCATACTTACTTTACTATTTATATTCATATCTTTTTAATAACAAGTGGGTAGATATATAGTTGTTCGACTTAAAATGGATAGGTTAGGTTAGGTTTGAATTGCGAAGCGGAGCTTCCGTCGACCTTGTCCTATAGTTCCATTTAATTAGACATTAATTATATAATTAAAAAAAATGAAATACTACGATATTATGGCGTTTAAGATACTCAAAAACAGGTTTACGTTTTTGTGCTAGTGCTGCACTCTGACGGGAGAAAATTTCAGTAATATTCCCTAGAATGTGTTTCTTGCTCCTATAGGCTAAAAAAGCTATTTGTGATGTTTGGTAATTCGACTAAGTAGGTAGATTGGTTCTTATTAATTACTAGCTGTCGCGTAAATGTATGAAAAATAGTTTACGTCCTATTCTCAGAACTACCGAATATACACAAAAAAAAACATAAATATCGGTCAAGCTGTTTAGAGGAGTTTGGTTACAAACACTGTGACACGAGAATTTTATGATTAGAATTTATTTTCGATAAACTGGAACGAGGTTTTCCGAAGAGAAAAATGGTTACGAAGTTGTCTCCGACAAGAGTCCAGGGGCGCTGCACTTCCATAACATGCTGGACGAATGGACGTACAGCTTATACCCTTTATTTTTTCTTTTTTTTATGGGACCTCGAAGTGCCAGGATTCGACATGAAATTTAGCGCGGGTATTACTTGTTGATTCGTACGGAATATTTTGGTTTTGTGAAAGCCAGAAATTTCCAACTGCTGTTTGCCTATATATGCTCCGCTTCTTGAACGTTACTACCGTGAACATTGCGCTCTTGGTATCTATCTTAATATTGTGTCTACTCCAATAAATATTCGTGATAGACTTTTATATTCTTTAAAAACGAACAAATGTTTATTTCAAAGAAGGTCTATCACGAATAATTATTGGAGTAGACACATTAACTTATATATTAAGAACAGTTCTATCAGACCACTATTTCAATTTTCATTCAATTTTTACGGAATAATCCAAAAAAACTAACAAAAATGCAACGCCAGCTCAGCAGGTATAAACGCTCTTAACTACCTCGCAACACTCATTACGAACCTACAATTGTTTCGTGTTCGGGCAACAAAGCGAAAGATGTTAATCAGCTTTGCTATTACTTATTACCTTCCGTGTTTCTTGTACGAGTAGATAAGTACTTACCATGTTCTGTTTCTGTACTCATTCATGAGATGCGATAAGAATCATTAATTTGTTATTTAAAATCTGTTTTTTCCTAACCTGTGAAATAGAACCTACATACTTTTAGTTACTTGGAAGTTTCGACTACACACCATAACACGGTTCACGGGCAAATTATACCAATATTTCGTCGTAAAAAAAATCCCGCGTGTTTGTTAGTTCTATCCGGTCCAAACCAGAAAATTCTAAAAGATTCTAGACGATCATTGAACATCCTTGCTATTTTATAAAACAGAAAATGGGCTTCTGAATTCAAATATTTTTTTTCTCAGGGGAACGCCGTTGCGGGCATCCTGCCGTGCCGCCGAACGCTAAAGTATCACTGGCCAGTGACACAGACATACGGCCAGGGTCTATTGCTACCTATGACTGCGACGACGGCTACGAACTGTTCGGAGCGCACCAGAGAGAATGCACGCTGCGGGGCGAATGGACCGCCGAGCCGCCGTTTTGTGGTAAACTTGGCTGGATGAACGTTATCTTTGCCTTTAGGATGATTTAAAAAAGCTTTTAGGGCTTTTAGGGCACTTGCAGCAAAAAAACCTGACTTAAAGTTTATAGTTGCATATCTACATTGGTAAACACTTACATATTCGTGATTTAAACTTATAACTAGATTTTTTTGCTGCTAAATAAAATCATGTTTAAAAATAAAATTTAGAGCAAAACTTCATTGCTCCTCTATTTAGGCAGTCCCGTGTAATGTAAACGCATGCCTGTCTAGTAATTAGGGGCTATCCATAAAGTACGTCACACCTATTTTGACCATTTTTAGACCGCACCTCCCCCCGCCCAAATGTGTGACGTACTTTATGGATGACCCCCTATATCAAACTCCGCATAACGCAAAAAAATACTTAAGATGTAGTTTGTACAGTCAACGTCATAAATAAGTGATCACTTTTGTACCTTGACACTTTAACGTCATGTTTGAAAAGCCATTTGTTTTTTACTCCAAACAAAACTTTTCCAATGATACCAGCTGTATTACCTAATCGCACTTGAAGGCAACCTGAACTGTTGCATCGATAAAAAAAAGTTTTTTCACTTCTCATTCTCGTAAAGTTGGTATTTTATTGATGTTGGATCTAGGCGACATAAAATGAGTTTTTATTTGGTTTTTATGCTCTGGTGCATAAACTAAAATCTTCATCTAAAACCAAGGTAATCAGGTGTCAACAGCCACAAACAAAAAGTTTCAATATATTTTTATGATAATTTTTATTTTATGTAAAACTAAAAATCAATCAAATTAATAAAAATAAATCAATAAAACTAAAAAAATATAATTATATAGTAATGCATGAAAATTATAAGGTACCCATTTAATTTCCTCTCAACCTAAGTGAGAAGCAGTGTAAAACTCGAGCATTAAACCCATTTCACCCTCGCCGTACCGACTCGGGTGGCTATATGAACACCTCGGGTAAAATGGCTCGTTTTATGCTCTTGTTGTACAAACTACTATTTTTCCTAGGAACAAACGTGGCCTTCCGTAAGCCAGCCAACCAATCCACAACAGTTCGCGGCGGCAACGCCGGCAACGGGAACGATGGCGAAAAGACCACAGAACACGACGGCAAACGGTGCAGCGAGACGCAGCGCGAGGCTAGCCCGTGGTGGCAAGTGGATTTATTGCGCCACTACTCTGTGAAAGTCGTCAGGGTTACTACTCGAGGGTGCTGTGGTAAGATTCACATGTGATTCCTAGGTTAGCATAGACCTTTATCATAGTATATAAATTTATTTGTGTGTAGCAATGCTTGCCGTTATCGAATGTTGTAAGTGTTATGATGACAAGGTTCTGTGGTGGTTTCCTTTTTTCTTGCATATAATAGCTTCACATTCATTGTTAATTGTTAAATTGTAAAATAAACAAACTTGGCAAGTGACATTGAGAGAGTGTGACACAGAGAAGCATCAAAAAATCCACATATTTAACTTTCTTTTGCTAAATATGTATGAATGAAACACAGATTAGTTATGGACTTCGAAATAAAATCATATTCATAAATTAAGGACCTTTTAAGCTGTTTAACTGCTAATAATGAATTATCTTAACTCTTAAATAGTAAGTATGTCTTCCAAAGTACAAGTGTTATAGATATTAACTTCATTTGACCTGTAGAGATTGTTCCCTTAAAGTTAACGGACATTAAAAATACTCGTAACACGGTGTAATAGTCACGTAGGGGCCCTGCAGGGCTACTACGAAACTCGAAACTCGAAGTTCGTATCGTGCCGTCTCTCTCGCTCTGGTGTTAAATAGTATAAGTATCAGAGGGACCGCACGACACGAACTTCGAGTTTCGTGTTTCGTAGTAGCCCAGCTGGCGCACATAGACTTATAAAAGGTTTGCAAACTAAAGAAGCTAGTTTTTATTGTAATTTTAATTTATTATGTATTTATTGATTTAAGATTAGGAAAAAAAGCTACTGGAAATGTTGCTAACTCAAAATCCGATCTCCCACTTCGATCATGATACTTTAGGTAAACCACCGTCAGCTGTGGCTTTATTTAACACACTTGGAATCATAATCTTTTTCACCAATTCTTTTTGTCACACGGCATAAGACGAGGGTAGAAAAAGATGGTGTATGCGATCGCGGACACGTAAAGATCTCTACCCACTAAGTACACCGTACATGTCATGACCGAAACAGCAATGTGTCTGGCAAACATATATTATTTGTATCGAAAAGTATGAGACTATGGCCACTAGCACGTTTGGTAACCAACCGTCGCCGTCGCGTGCCATGTATGCGTTTGGCATTCCGTTCCTGACACGATCCTGTTCCTGACACGGTCATGTATCATACGTTGTAATGGGTAGAGGCCTTCAGACAATACGGCCTCTGAGTCCGTTACACTAACATGTCACAGTAATTGCCCCAGTGAATTCCTTAATTGGTACATTGATAGCTCACTGCACTTATTGAGAGAAGGATTAATGTGTTTCGTCCGATTGCACCGTCGCAAATGCTAGAGTTCCCGGTGCTAGGTTGCCAAGTTGACAAGGCATGGCGTGCTTTGTTACTGGAATTATTAGACTGTGGCCGATCGATGACGGATGTTACGTTACGCTATAAGTACTGTTGTAATGGCGGCTGTGTCGCCGATGAAATTAAAATTATAAGCTTTATTAAGAAATAAGAGCGTTTATACCGGCTGAGCTGGCAACATTGCATTTTTGTTAGTTTTTCTCGATTATTCTTTAAAAATATAATGAACATTAAAAATGTGGTCTGATAGAACTCTTCTTAATATATAAGTTAATGTGTCTACTCCAATAATTATTCGTTATAGACTTTTATATTCTTTAAAAACTAACTAATGTTTATTAACGGTTTTTAAAGAAAATAAAAGTCTATCACGAATACTTAATTATTCGAGTAATACATTAATATATTAAGAAGAGTTCTATCAGACCACATTTTTAATGTTCATTATATTTTTATGGAATAATCGAGAAAAAATGCAATGTTCCCAGCTCAGCAGGTGTGGTTTGACCTATCGCCTCTCAAGCAGTTTTTATAAATTCATGAGCGAAATTAGGTAAGTACATTTGAAATTTACCACGAGCTTACAGTGAAGGAAAACATCGTGAGCAAACCTGCACAAACCTGCGAAGCAATTCAATGGTGTGTGTGAAGTTCCCTGTGCCATGACTGGCGCATGACATATCTGGATCGTGTCGATTAATTTGAAATGCAGTGATATCTACCTCACGCGCGATCGATCCAGATAAACCACGCCGCCATCTCAGTACCTTAGAGATATTCTAGTATATAATATATATACTACTAATATATATATACTATATGTGTATATTCTAGTATATAGTATGCTGCCGTGAAGCAGCAGTGCTTGCACTGTTGTGTTTCGGCGTGGAGAGTAAGACAGCCGGTGAAATTACTGGCACCTGAGGTATTCCATCTTAGGCCTCTAGGTTGGCAACGCATCTGCAATACCCCTTGCGTTGCAGATGTTTATGGGCGGTGGTGATCTCTTACCATCAGGAGACTATAAGATAAGCTAGCATGTACGTTCGTAATGTAGGGAGTTCTGTTCAGTGGTGGTTCGAGAGATCAGTAAACGAGTCCAAGTAACCCACACAAGATCTATTCACTCTCCCCACTTATTTTTCCCCTAAATTCCCAATCCGATGTGGGCCCGCGTGGGAACTACGGCCCAAGCTCTCTCATTCTGAGAGGAGGCCTGTGCCCAGCAGTGGGACGTATATATAGCTTCAATAAACTAGTAAGAACCGACTTCGAAGAAATAATGCAAGTTTACTTTTTTATTTAAATGGATCCAAACGGGAAAGAATTGATTTTTTTATCCCGAAAAATTGCATAGTTCTGCTGCTTTTTTGCAATAACCCTTAAACCTAAATTCTACAATTGTCCCAGTTATCAACAGGTCCATAAACTTTGTCATTTTCCGTCAGGTCATCAGCCGCTCCAGGACTTGGAAATCAGGGTCGGCAACAGCAGTACGGATCTGCAAAGAAACCCTCTGTGCGCGTGGTTCCCTGGTACTATTGGTAAGTTTTTTAAACTACGCTATTTTACCTGGCTTCTCAGCGACAAATCTTAAAATCACTCAAAGGGTCGACAACCTACCTGTGATATCGCTCGCGTGTTGCGGGTGTCCATGGGCGGAGGTGATTGCTTCCCACCCGGAAACACACATGCTCGTTTGCCCACTCTTATATTAAAATCGTACGATAGCTCGTATGTAATAGCTACGTCTGTGCGTGACATAATAGTATTTTATGCAACTGTATCGTAATAGGGGTCCTTAAAACACGAGTGTGGTTTTATAAAACGAGGCGTAGCCGAGTTTCATAATAGGGTCACATGAGTGTTTTAAGGCCTAATTACGTACAGTTGCATACAATATTTTATCTATATCCATATTATTTTATTAAATCCTCTATCATGTGTTCAAGAACCATTGAGAATGACCTGCATTAACGACAACTAGGTAGGTATGTCTGCCCCACGAGCTGCGCCCGCAACGACCTGCTGCTGCACGTGTAATGATGTATGAAATCTCGATATTCGAATTACGATACAGCCGTGTTCATAATAGAATCCGATGTCGTAATGCTGTTCATTACCTATGGTTTTTGAACGCATAATTGAGGATTTACTATATGCGTGTAGATAAACTAACATAACCTAATCTAGCTAATTTGAAAAAGTCGAAAATCCACAACATTGTCATTTCAAAGTTCATTACCTAAACAGCTGATCAAATAATACTTAATACAAGGAAGCTCGCTCTCACACAAAAACCGCATTGAAATCGGTAATATCGATATTAAAGAAAGTTAATATCCTTGTTAGAATAAAACTCAATACGAAATAATAATGAAAGAAATCTTTTATTTTAAAGATTTCGAAAAAAAATTTGTACATTAGGAAGCACGCTATGCGCCATTTTGTTTTATTGACATTTCATATATGCATTCGACTTAAATACCATCGGCTTGCTTGAAACTAAGTATATCCGTTATTATTTGGTGTAATCTTTTTTGTCGTTTTCAGGCCTAAAGCTATGAAAATAAAATACAAAAGTGACAAACATTCCCCCCCCCCCTTTGCCTTTGTTCTCCTCTCTGTGTATTTGTATTTTTATTTTTATGTGCAATAAAGAGTTTACATACATACATACAAACATTTTCATTCCGCGTCTACACAAGGTTATATCAACATATTCCTATGATTTTTTTGCTATGTCTGGTAACATTTTCAGCTGTCAATCTAGTTCGCCTAACTTTGGACTCGAGTATATTGTAATATTTGACGACTGATGTTTGCTACGCTGTTATCGTATTGTCTCATTCACTCTCGTGTTAAATTCTAAATGCAGGGGCTACTTTGGAAAACAGTTTTTACGCCATGCCCTTATTTTTTAGACCATCTTTGGGAGTGTAATAACCACCTTTATAAATTTTCAAACTTTTTACTTCATTTACTTATATCGAAAATACAAACTGAAATAAAGATGCATAGGAAAACCAGAAAAATAAGACCAGCGCTGGGAATCGAACCCACGTGCCACGCGTGCTATACCACTACACCACCACTGGACAGTGATACTGACACGAATTTCACATATCTCAGCTTGTTTGTTTTCTTATTTATTCACTTAAGCAGCGACACTAGCGACATCTATGCTGTAGCCCTCATCGAGAAACTTTCAGCACCCCATTGGAATTAACCGCTCACCCGGACAAGAGATGTCGTTATTAAGCAATCAAATTAAGATTGGTTTTTTGGAATCTTTTTGTATTTTTTATTTCAATTCCTAATTTTTTGTTACTTTTACGGTCATCCCGTAAAACCCATATCGAAAATACAAACCATTGGTAAAAGTAACAAAAAATTTGGAATTGAAATGAAAAATACAAAAGATTCCAAAAAAACAATCTTAATTCATTTACTTAACTGAGCTATGAATATTTGCGGTTTTATAACCATTTTAAATCTATCAAAGTAGCCACAAAATTTCCTAAGGTAACCCCGGTTTACGGTAATACGAAAGTGAACGAGACGTTACAATACGCAATTCGGTTTTCGAATTTGGAAGTATCCCCCCCCCCCCCCTGATCTCCCAAAACACTTACCAGATATCTTATACAATCCGTAAACAGATCGAGTGCACATTTCATCGCTGCTATTTTTACCGACTGGGCTAAGGAGGGTAATGGCAACAATGGCCTGAAATAAGGGCGATGGTGAAACACCTTAGCACTATGGAAAATATGTATGTTTAGACATTGCGCGTGATTGAGTAACGAACATACAGGTAACCCAACACCTTGATCATCTTACTTATACTCGTATAGTAATAAGTAATTATGAATAGATAACTGTCTGACTTTCGAAAATTTATCATGGTCTTCATTGACGTTGTGTTAAAAACAACTGTCCAAAATTTCAAAACTCTAAACGCAGCGGTTGAAATTTTAAGATTTTATCCCTATCCCGTAGGAATAAAGGGATAAAAAGTAGCCTACGTGCTATTTCCGAGGTCCAACTACCTACATACCAAATTTCATGACTCTAAGCCCAGCGGTTGTTATTTCGAGATTTTATCCCCATCCCGTGGGAATATCGGGATAAAAGTATCAGCCTTTCAGCTTGAAGGAGTAACAAACATTCTCACTCACTCACAAACTTTCGCATTTTTAATATTAGTAGGATTAGTAGGATAGGATTGTTATAGCGATACGATAATCACGGTTCATGAGATCCAGCCTGGTGACAGATAGACGGACAGTGGAGTCTTAGTAATAGGGTCCGGAACCCTAAAAAGGTCTCTAATCAAGGACACTTCACACACATTTTTCAGCTCCATTTCTCAAAAACTACATCCGACCCGGGCCGGGGCTCGCGTCGACGTAAATTATTTTTTTGGTTAGATTGATATAGTTTTAAATTCGTAATATCTTTTGAATGGAACATTCGATTTGAATAATTCAAAAAGTAATCTACAGGTATTAAAGCAGACTAGAATATGAAATTATTTATTTAGATAAAGATTAATACAAAGGTATGAATAAAATGGTCTGATTTTAGTCTGCATTTCTGTCAACTTTTAAAATGTTAAAAAGTAGTTATAGTGACATAACTTCAATAGTTGGACGTATGGTATCGCAAGGTTTTTTGTAGATATTGATATATTCTTTAATATTGTAGAACATTTTTTGTTCTATCTTTAATAGTTTCCGCAGCGCATGCGATGAAAGATATGACTATTTTTTTACACCTTGGATAGATGGATAGATTATTGTAGCTTTAGTACGGATCCCTATTTTTTTTAAATATAATATAATAACCTATGTCACTCGCAGATAGTGTAGCTTCCCAACGGTGAAAGATTTTTTTTAATCGGTCCAGTAGTTTCGCAGTCTATTCAATGCAAAAAAACAAACAATCAAATCTTTCCTCTATAATATCAGTATAGTCAACAAAACGCGCATAAATATCTGATACGACTCTATTTCTAGGGTCGATAGGACGTGTCAGATATTTTTGCACACTCCCGAATATTTACGCACTTTTATTTGTCATATTTTGTTTGATTGACAAATCTGTTTGACGTACTAAATAGATTTTTCACTTCTCATGCCTCATAAAATGACTTTTTAAGCTCTAGTGCATAAAGTAAAATCTTCGTCTAAGACCAAGGCAATCAGGTGTAAACAGCCACACAAAGAAGTTTCTGCATATGTTTTTAAATAATTTTTAATTTATATAAAACTAAAAATCAATCAAATCAATCAAAATAGATCAATAAAATTAACAATTTTTAATTATATAGTAATGCATGATCAATAAAAGGTACATAGAAAGTTAACAATTGTTTCCACTGTTGATATTTCATTTCCTCGCCATCGAAGTGAAAAGCAGTGTAAAACTTGAGCATTAAACCCATTTTCCTCTCGACGTGTCTATCCACCTATATGAACCTGGCTATACGTCTCGGGTAAAATGGTTCTTTTGTGGTCTTGTTGTACAATCTACTATTTTTATCTAGGAATATACCCAATCAATCCATTTCTGTGTAGAAAACTAGCCTGAGACAGTCCATTTAGCATTTGAAGAGCGTTTTCCGGCGTAGCAGTTTTCCCACCAATAGAGAGCCTGGGAACCGTTTGACATGGTTCACTTTCATCTGACAGAGTACAGATGTAGCGTATTAATAATGGATTTCCATTTGAAATTCCGTTCTTGACACGTTCCTGTTACGGTCATGGCATGATACGGTTTAGTGGATCGAAACAAGGTCGAGACCTTGTGAGGAAAAACGGAAGACGTCTGTTGTTTCCTGTAAAAAAGAAACGAAAGCTAAAACAAATAGTACTATTCATTTCATTTTGTTTGTCTTTTAACTAATTAGCAAGTAAAAAGTGTTATTTTCCCCGAGCCTCATTGATGTGGGCTTTCCTCCTTGTTCCATATATGTCACTGATATGCCATACCAAGGCTTTCTCGGTTACAAGAATAAAAAAAATATAACAAAAAAGTAAAGCAGACTTCAAAAAATAACAAAAAATGGAACCGACTACAAAACCCTTGAAAATATTTTTCTAGGTACGTACTAGCTCGAAGTCGGTGACTCAGCACGAGCCAGCAGGAGTGGGACAATAGTCGTCTACCTCACCTACATACTATGGGTTTCAATCCCTCCTGCTGGGTCGTGCTGAGTCACCGACTTCGAGCTAGTACGTACCTACCTGGAACGAGCGTGCCGCGGCCGCGGCCGGCGAAGAGACATAACCGGTGTGGCAGCGTTTCATGATATGCCTAGGAATTTCATGATCTGCCTAAACTGGCCAAATCAAAAAATGCCGGCGTTTCATGATATGCCTATGAATTTCATGATCTGCCTAAACGTCATTAGGCAAATCGTCAAACAGTGAGTTTTGAACGATATGGCGGATGTCCCTTAGCCAATTCATGATATGACTAGGAATTTCGTGATCAGGCAGATTTTGCGATCGGCCGCCGACAGATATAACAGTTACCACTGTTAACAGTGGTTTTCGTTTTGCTAGAAACATGTTGCAAGTTGTTTTTTTTTTAAGTTTGCCGCCTTTTACCATTATGAACTTATGGTAGCCAGACTCTACCATGAGTTTTTCGGTGAATTCGAACATCGCAAGGACACCTGCGAAACTTAAAAAAACATGTGAACTTTTGACTGAAACTGCAACTCAAGCCTTCGTAATCTGTGCGGAGGCCTGCGCGCCGTGTAAAGGTCGGGATGTGTGTTTGCATGCGTACCTACTTGTACTCGTTTGCTCTACGTACTGACAGTTGTGTTATATTTGACCTCGCGACGAAGTATTATTCCCACGAGACCAAGTCTTAATCTAGTCTTAATTTTAAATTACTTTTGTTAGTCAGCTATTGTACCAATCAACGTATTTGCCGTACTGATGAACCTAAGTGAACTGGCATAATTAAGACACCAGTTATCATCATCATAAGGAATAATAAGATAGTGAAAAAGATTTAGATTTAGATTTGGTTATTTTATCTTCCTGGTTTATAAACTGCCTAACATCCCTAAATCCCTATGTCAGTATATTTACGTGCGAAATTACATTTGGAGCTGGCTATACTCCGTTTAATTTAAGTTTTTAATTAACGGTCAAATTGTAACACACATTTCTCGATATTTTAAACACAAATGGACTAAAAATACCTACATGTACATTTATTACATATTTAAGGGGCTGTTTCACCATCCATTGATTAGTGTTAACTGGCGGTTAGGTGTGATGCCGTCTCTATTTGTTTTGTTCGAATAGACGGAGACGGCATCACATTTAACCGTCGGTTAACGCTAATCAATGGATGGTGAAACAACCCCTTAGTATGCTTTTGTTATAGAAGTTAACACAATTTTAAATAGTTTCGTTGTTTCATAAAAACGTTTCAAATGTTAAAATAAATGGAGTATATAAAACGCATTTAAAAATAACAATAATATCCTTACAATGAGATAGGAAATATTGACAGATGGACGCACAAGGGAGTTTATGCGTCTGCATATGCACTATCTCCTTTGGCAGCTATTTGGCAGTCTGTAGCACACCCACATCACACTTTAAAATATATATAAAAAAAACTAAATGTAAATATTTTCAAAATCGCTTTCTTGAGGTTGGATATGAGGTTATTCAATGTCATTTTAGGTATATTTTAATATTTCAAATTGATTCGTATGGCCTAAATATAAAAATAAAAAGCTTAAAAAATATGGATTCTTTATGCTTTTAATTTTTTAATTAATTTGCAGCTTTTTTGGCGTACCGCTAGCAGTAGTTGACTTATCTATACCTACGGACACGTTACTACCACATACAATACTAGCCATTTACTTAAATTTTTCTCATAATCTCCTGAGCATTACTTTTTAACAGTATTTAATACCTATTTAAGACCTGGACGTGAGTCACCAGCTTTGTCATTTTGGGTATTATTTGAATATTCTTAAAATTATTTTTCTACTCCTATACTGTAATCTGTGATTTACTTAATCACGAACAGTAATATAACAGCATACATAACAAGATTCTGGAAAAGTCTATAGTGTCTGTCTATTCCCCATAACAGCTCTGTATCGTACCTAATGTTGCTAAAACGATACTGCAACCACTTACTATTTTTTTCTTAATTCGTACGTTCGAGCAGGCTAAGGTGCAGCCAGTTACATATTTTATATGGTTTTATACTATTCCAATGAATAAATTTTTAAATCGTGTAACGTCGAAAACAATTTTTAGACAAATTTTAGACATTTTACTCCTTGTTTAGTTACCTTTCATTGTGTTTGCCATATACCGAGTTTACATTTCTCATATGACCTAGTCATGCAACATTGTTAGTTCTTTTTAAGCTCACATCGTTATCACCTTTTTTGAATGTTTAAACTTTTAAATATTATTATTCAATGATTAGTACTTAATAAAATACGCTCTTTTTTGTTTATCAAGGTTATACGACAAATTAATTAATTAAATTTTAAGCCTGTAACATGTTATAAAGGAGCAGTCATGAAGTTAATATTTTTCTGGTCTTAGTCCCTGGATCTTCACTAAATTAGTGCTTCCGTAAAAAGCAAACCTTATTAGGTACCTACTGACTGACCACCTCTTTACGGAGTACCCTGTTCTACGATTAAAAATCATTTTGCGCAAGAAAATTTACTTTGCTAAAAAATTGCAAAGTAATTACTTTAGTGTTTCCTGTCATAAGATCAAGTTTAAATCAATAAAAATCACTGGCTATTTAACTTAGTTTCTTTGAGCTAATTAGCGGCAACGTCATATTTTATGTACGAAAAAATTTTAACTACATCATGGCCGTAAAATTTCAGCGAACTTTCAGCCATTTTACGGTTTAGCTTCATTTCGGTCGTATTTCCTAGGAGCAACGCGAATTGTACGGCGACTCCCAAAAACTAACACAGGCACCTAATTTATACATGTCGAGCTAAACTAGATTTAAGACGTGTGTTATATTTCAGTGAGTCTCACAGTTTCACGTCCTTATTTGCAGACGTGTAAACTAAATTTCTATTCTGGTTGTCTAAGAGCTATTTTTATTACCAATATCAAGTTACTTATACAATGTATTCGGTTTATTTAATAATTATATTATGGTATCCCGGGGCTATTGTAGCTGGGGATATTGTATCTGAGCCGTCTAATGGCGTCCATACGACGCCATGCCGCCATGTTCATGTGTGTTGTGTGAAGATAGTCTTCTGACAAACACAACGTAAAATGGCCGAGAAGAAAATGGCGTCGTAAGGACGCCATCAGACGGTTCAGATACAATATCCCCCCAGCTACAATAGCCCCGGGTCACCTTACACCGCCATTCTGACTCTTTGCCCCATTACAGAAGTTATTTATTTAAAAAAATAAGGCAGTATAAATAAACTTGTATTTTCATTTCGCTACTATTTTATCATAGCTGTAAACATACAAATAATAAATACTTAAATAATGAAATATGAATAAATTCAAAATAATTATTTACTGCTGATTGAAGTATGTTAAAGAGCATTCACATCACTAGACTAACGTCAGTCAAGTGTCAATGTCAGTCGCCACATTTGTTTACACGATTGATTTTTTCCATTGAATAGTACTTTACATATTTTATATGGTTTTTATACAGAACTAGCTTTTGCCCGCGACTTCGTCCGCGTGTACTTTAGATATCAGGGCATATGTTTTAATTAATCCCCGTTAAAATTGTGATATTTGTATCTGTGTGCATAGCGTAAAATTAATTATCTCGTTTGCTTCCGGCGAGAACCGAATCTTATTTTAGAACACGAAGTAGGTATATATTCGAAATTGCACTGCACATAATATCTTGTTAATTAGGTAAATAATAAATAATCAACCCGATGTTCAACCCGAGTATAGATATTTAGTTATTTATCTTCATATGTTCCCAATCCGCATTGGGCCCGCGTGGGAACTACGGCCCAGGCCCTCTTGTTCTGAGAGGAGGCCTGTGCCCAGCAGTGGGACGTATATAGGCTGGGATGATGATCTTCATATGCAAAATCTGATTTGAAAGCCTTTACCTATTTATTTATTAAAGTCAAGTTAAGCAAAGTACTTAGTAAGGTTACTCTTGTTTTTTCACAAGCTTTTAGGAGTATTTATTTTAACTTGCAATGTACGTGTCAAATCTTGCAATTCGTTCGACCCATTTCCCAGAGGTAGGAATGACTTTAGGCATACTCATGTAAATCTAGTGACAATACAATAGTCCAGTAGTAGTAGTAGATCCAGTAGTGACAATCCTAATGGTCAAATCTCGTAAAATAAAATAGGAACCAAATCCCCCACTGCGACCTCGACGAGCCACATAGCAAGTCTTAACACTAACAAATTACCGCATTTTTAAATGTTAATTAGTGTTCTCCACAAAACCCGCGTTAGTTCCACCCGAACGTTCGCTGTAATAATGCATAAATTATGTAACAAACAACAAAGAAAAAAACATTTTGCATAATGTAATTCTCAGTTGAGCGTTACAGACGGCGGGCAACTGGCCCAAGAGCTGTTATGAAATAACGAAGATGATCGATATTTATACAATACATATTTTTGACAACTGTTGAATTTGCCATATCCTGTATATTCACAGACCTTATTATATCGAGGTAGACCTTAAGAGTTTACCTATCTTGCGTGTAAAAAGTTTGATCCACGGTCAAAGTTTTGTCCGACCTAAATGCTCGATGCGCTTTGAAAAAGACGCGCGGCGGCACGCCTTTGAATCGGTTCCGCGCGCCTTTGAATCGGCACCGCGCGGTCTTGATTTCCCATCACTAAATCTCGCTCGTGACGTCATCGTAGGTACGAAAAACTCGACACGCTAGGTTCTCGTGCAAATTTTCATTAAAATCGAGCGTGAGGAGGACGCTAGAAAGCTGTAATTTTGCACGAATATGTATGTAAACTATGCCGACAAAAAGGTACAATAAAAATTTGAAAAAAAAAAATTTTTTTAGTGTACTTCCCATAGACGTAAAGTGGGGGTAATTTTTTTTTTCTCATCCAACCTTATCGTTGGATAGGTATTTTAAAACCTGGTATTTTAAAATCATTAGGGGGTTGCTAAAACGATTTTTCGATTCAGTGATTTGTTTGCAAAATATTCAACTTTAAAGTACAATTTTTCATTAAAATCGAGCGTCCCGAGGCCCCCTCTAAAATCTAAACCGGTGGGTGAAAAATTTGAAAAAATTCAGGATGGTAGTAAGTATATCAAACTTTCAAGGAAAACTATAACGGCTAATTTTGCTTGTGAATTATTAGTAGTTTAAGGGGCTGTTTCACCATCCTTTCATTAGCGTTAACCGACGGTTAAATGTGATGCCGTCTCCGTCTATTCGAACAAAACAAATAGAGACGGCATCACACCTAACCGCCAGTTAACACTAATCAATGGATGGTGAAACAGCCCCTAAGAGTAATAAATAGCAGCCTAAGGTATAAAATATACCTAAACTTGGAAGATTAAAATACGAAATCCTTAGAAAAATATTACTTACTTAATTTTTTTGTAATGGCTACGGAACCCTATTTTGGGCGTGTCCGACACGCTCTTGGCCGGTTTTTTATTAATTTGACGAAGCATGTGGCTAAATGTTTTTGTTTTTAATTATTCTTCCTTTTTTTATGTAAACTTATTTTTCTATTTCATAAAAATAAATTGAATATTAATTTCTGTTTAAGTGATAGACAGCAAAAAACAATCCAATGTTTTGGTAATAAGGTGCAAATTTCGCACGTTCTGCTACCTTAAGCTTGCACTTTCTAAACCTTTTCTACGATTGTTAACAACTGATTAATACCCTCCCACGATTCCAACCATTTTGTCGCGCCATAATGAAACGAAAGTAGAATTTTAATATCACAGAGGTCTTACGTTGAGTAATTTAAAGGTATTGTTCGAGACTGTTTACGCGGTTACAAGAGTTACGAGGTTAAGGGGATGTTTCAACACCCATTGATTCATATTATATTTGACGGATAAATGTGATGCCGTCTCCGTCTTCATCCCAGCCTATATACGTCCCACTGCTGGGCACAGGCCTCCTCTCAGAACAAGAGGGCTTGGGCCATAGTTCCCACGCGGGCCCAGTGCGGATTGGGAACTTCACACACACCATTGAATTGCTTCGCAGATTTGTGCAGGTTTCCTCACGATGTTTTCCTTCACCGCAAAGCTCGTGGTAAATTTCAAATGTAATTTCGCACATGAATTTCGAAAAACTCAGAGGTGCGAGCCGGGGTTTGAACCCACGACCCTCTGCTTGAGAGGCGATAGGTCAAACCACTAGGCCACCACGGTCTATTCTAACAAAACAAACAGTCAACGCGTGGTGAAACAGGGGGTAAAAGTTATTTCGGAAATGGGGTAACTAGTTTCGTAGGCAAAAAAATATTATTTCTTTTCAGTCCATCAGTAAGATTTTTAGAAAATAATTGACATGTATTTTGTAGAATTCCGTAGTCAACTAGGAAACCTTATATTTTTGCCATGTCCGTCCGTCTGTCTGTCTGTTTAAGAGTAAATAGCAGCCTAAGGTATAAAATATACCTAAACATGGAAGATTCCGTAATAGCTACGGAACCCTGTCTTGGGCGTGTCTGACGAGTTGGGGACGTGTGCCGGGTTTTTTAGCCGGTGATAGTCCGCCAATGTCTGGGTCCTGCTTTCCCAGTCCATAATATTTTTTTCCGACTTAACGTCCCCATCTATAAAGCACCTCATATAAAATTAAAAAAAAACTAAAACAAGTAAAAATAAAAACCGGCCAAGAGCATGTTGGACCATGCTCAGTGTAGGGTTCCGTAGCCATTACTATAAAGAAATGCACCACATTTATGAAAAAATACACTTACTAACAGTCTTAAAATCTATTACCAGAAAAAGAGCCTATCTTCACGGCGCTTACGTCCTTTTGTTGAGAAGTGCAGTTTTTCGGCAATGACTCAAAAACGGTATATCCGATCATGTTGACGCCAATTTTCGTTGTAAGTATTTATTAAGCGTTACCTTTCCATATTTTTTAAACAAACGGTTTACAAGACAGAGGGGGGGGCACAATTTTTGCTACTTTGGAGTGATTATAAATGACTTTTAGATGTTTGTGTGTGTGACTTTTAGTTAGGTGTCAACAGCCACAAACAAAGAAGTTTCTTTATATTTTTTTAATACATTTTTTATTTATATAAAACTAAAAATCAGTCAAAATAAATCACTAAAACTAAAAAATATATAATTATATAGTAATGCGTGAAAAATAAAATTTACTTAGTGAGTGAACAATTGTTTTTACTGTTGCTATTTCATTTCCTCGCCATCGAAGTGAAAAGCAGAGTGTAAAACTCGAGCATTAAATCCATTTTCCCCTCGACGTGTCTATCCACCCTCGCCGTACCGGCTCGGGTGGGTATATTAACGTCTTGGTTAAAATGGCTCGTTTTATGCTCTTGTTGTACAATCTACTATTTTCAATTTCTGTTACGTGTATGAAGTGCCTCCCCCTATAAATATTTATTTTTGTAATTTAACTACAAAACTAAATAGCGGCGGCTGCTACAAGACATCTGTACTCCAAATTTCATTGATATATACATCTTATAGTTTTCGAGTAAAATGCCTGTGACATACGAACGGACGGACAGACAGACAGATGGACTAGACGAAATTATAAGGGTTCCGTTTTTGCCATTTTGGCTCGGGAACCCTAAAAAGAAAGCCACCAAGGAGCTAGTGATAATTTTATGATTTAAATTCGGGGTTTGTTCCGCGTACCTTGATTTTAGAGCAGCTCGATATTTCGGCACAGTCGCATGCGCCATGATCAGGAGACGCCAAATTTAATTCATTATAATAAATCTGTGGCTAATAAGACGACTCCACTCCAAAAAAGCTCTCTCATAAACGGAGGCTTGTGCCCTCCACTAGTATTATTAGGCCGCAGTGGCGTCATGGCGTGGCATCAGATATTTCCGTGGTAAAGCCGAAGCAAAGATCGCTTACATCTTTCGTAAATTCTGTATGTGTTGTTGTTAAAGTGCCGACAAACTGCTCTGTAGTTTGACATAACAAATGTAAATTAAAAATGTAACTCTTAGCAGAAATAAACTTTTCTATCTATCTATCTGTTCTATTTTGTAAATATTGGGAAAGCCGATGGGAATAGAGTTATATGGACGCTTCGCCACTGTAGGCCGAGACGATGATGTGATATAACAGTTAATATTGCAATGATCAACCTTGACAGCCGGAACGTACGATTCAATTAGCTAAAGTGAAAGCCCAATTCAATTTGCTTTAAAACAAAATATCAATTGAAAATTCAAAAGCCAATCCGTACGCCTGGAGGCATGTCATGTACATGCACGAAAATGCAGAGCAAAATATAATTCTGCCGTCATTGGCAAAAGGGCATTTCAACATAAACATTGAAATGGGAATAAAAATTGTGATTTTAAACATAATTCATCATACATTCATTTCAAACTATACATCCAGGCTGCAATTTACTTAATGTAAATAATTGTTATTTAGTATTCGAGTGCTGTGAATAACATGAACTGTTTAAGAAAACGATCATAGATATTATTTTTAACCGACGAAAGAAAACGGAGGAGGTTCTCAAGTCGACGCGTATATTTTTTTTATGTATGACCACGGCATAACTTTGTACAGAGTGGTCCGATTAAGATAATTCTTTTTTTATTGGAAAGCGTATAAGCTTAAGGGTGGTTTCATATAAATTTGGGAAAAAATCCTACCCTAAGGGTAGGAAAACAGGGGATGATTTGATTGTATAGTCACTGATTATAAATAATTGTAATGTTTGACCAGGCATAACTTTTTACGGAATACTCCGATTTTGATTATTCTTTATTTATTGGATAGAGTATTCTTTGATATTGGTACTGTATACATTTGGAAAAAAATACCCCATGGTGGGAAAAAGTATAAAGGAGTGAAACCTATAGTCGTCTACTGATGGGCTTTATCACCCACCTGGCTCGTGCTGAGGCACCGACTTCAAACTAGTAGCTAGATTTATAAAAAAAGGGTTTATTATTTTATGAGAAAAATAATAAGTACGAGGAATTGTAACTTACTCGTACCATGTCGACATATTTACACGCGCAGAGCCGCGCGCGCATCGTATCACCTCGAGCACAAAATAACACTTTTCATATCTACGCTCGGCGTTCGCTCAAGGTTGTCAACTATGGCTTATGCACCAAAAACTATCGTGGTAGTGGCACTCATCTAGTTTTGTTCGATTTATTGGTTGAGAATATTTTTAGTTTTAATGACATTTTTATATTATAATTTGTCAACAGAAAATATCTTGCGACGATTTCGGTTATTGGCGAAATTCACGATTATTAATTTAAACAACCGTCCACTGAATATTGTAATAACTTTTTTTTGTTCCATTACTAGCACAAAAAAAGTTCACAGACGCGTGTCTCAAGCGGATGGCACTCGCGCTCGCACTGGTCCCAGCCGGTCCGAGATACCGTGTCCGTGAGCAGTGTCTATGTGTGCGTTCCTCAAGCGCACTGTATGGAGCTTGACTTCTGAACTATCTGTGTTTGTGCCTCGAGTGTATGACACATCAGATATCTATATTATAGGGTAACTCAATTTCGGCGAAAATATATGACGGCAGCATTGTTGAGAGTAGTTTATTATGCGCTATTTCGTCTGCACTTTCCTGGTAATATCATTGTCATATAAATAGAGAGTATTAAGTTTTATGTAGGTGTATGTTATGTTTAGATAGTTTAATTTTAATTTAATTATTATTTACTGTTTTCTGTTTTGCCTATTATTCCAATAAATAAACGTATATTTGACATAAAAATTACCTCGGAAATTTTCAACCCATACAAAATTGTGAGAGTTTCTTTTGGCACATCAGTACTCGTGAGCGAGCCCAGATACCTCTGTTCTCTAAACAAACTAAGCAACTTATAAAAAGTTGAAACCCCATTGTCATTAAAAGTCTCACTACCTCAATAATTTTTGGTAAAAAAATCATTTTTAATACAAATACTTTTGCTGGCTGTACTTTTTGTCGACTTTTACTTGCATTGTTACCCAAACTACATTTGCATACCATATTTCAAGACGATGCCATTAACCGTTGAAGAGTTCCGTCCTGCAGAGACGATCCTGGCCGGACTACCAGATGTCACTACCAGATTATTGCATTTTCACGCATTTTTACATAAGTATGCCTAAATTTCAAGTCTATCTGACGAATTTCAAGTTGATCGAATATAACTTCTAAGATTTCACTACCAACGACGGACAGAGACAGACAACCGTACTGGTGAAACTAAATAAAATCTTGCAAAAACGGTTTGAACCAAATTTTTAATTAAATATAGCCTAAGAACTACCGTTAAGAACTCGCTTCGTAGTCAGGTTTTCTAACCACTTGGCCATTCATTCCTAACCATTCTTATTCTTAAGGGCCCCATATCCGTTGCTTCAGACCGATCGTAAAGACGAATCGATAGTGTATGTTAAGATCGTTAACGATTTATTTCATCGAAGACGATGTCGGAGATCGCAACAAAATCCCATGCAATCATGAATATCGTAACGATGAATCGACAGTGTATGGCTCTTTACGATCAATCATCACGATTTTCATCAGATCGATAGTACAGACGAATCGTACCATGTATGGGGCCCTTAAGACCCGTCATTTTGCATCTGTGGTTCCCAAAGGACCGGTCATTATGGCGTTCTTTGAGACACGCCAGCAGTGGACGTCTTTCAACTGATAATAATGATGACTTCTCTTGTTCCAGATGAGGGCGTTACGAAGACTTTCACCTGCGCCCGTCCTCTGATCGGCCAACACGTCTTCCTCCAACTCGTTGGTGTTGAAGGGTCCCTTTCCCTTTGTGAAGTTGAGGTGTTCACTACTGAAGGTAAGAGTATTACCAAAAATAATATCATAATTAAATAATTGAATACAAAGCAACTAGATCCTGAAAATAGCACTCTGCAGTCTACTTACCTATCTAAATATTCGACAACTCTTGTTACATTTACTTGGTGGCTAACCCGTAAATGTAGTTAATACCAGCCTTGAGCTAAGAAAAACCAAACCCTTCGAGAATAATACTTAATTAATTGTTACCCATACCATAATTTTATGATATAAAAAGCACTTGGCTTAGGCCCGTGTAATACGAGTATTTTACCTCCTAGCTAGAGAGAAAATAATTAAGTTTATTTATTCATTCAATACAGTGTGTTGCCGGCAGCCAGGCTTTTTAAAAATGAGGTTAATGTAACGTATTTCTGTAACTTAACCATAACATAAATTCAATTCAACTTAAATTCAGACTTTGTTAACTTTCTAACAGAATAATAATTGCCAGCAATGTACAGCAAAGTAAATTGACAAGTAAGTGGATACAAGTCTATTTATTCGCCAAGTTTCTGGCGGCGCATTCTTGGCAGTGATAATCTTTCCGAATGTAGTATAAAAATTACATGTACAGGAGTCCTAAGCGGTCTACTTGCAGAAGAAACTTTTTGATTTTGAGTTATACATATGTAGACAGCAATGCAAAAGAGCGATGGAATACAAGTATGTTGGAGCGAAATAGATAGACAAGTCAACTTTTCTTATGTTAGCTGAGGCTACATTGTTTAACGCACGCCGATTTACAATCGCTTTCCAAAGTAGTATCATGTTAATAGTTCATATTGTATTGTATAAAAACAGTTAGGAATAATCTTTGTCTGTTAGACACAGTGATATTTATAATAACAAGCTTTAAACAAAGGATTGTTATATAATCCGTTTATATATCTTATCACTCAACCCTACGTAAGAACGTTTTGTCTACGCGTGGTTATAATGCTAATGCGTATCTACCTATTTCAAATAGAGTACTCATTATTTTTGGTTTTCCAGCTCTTGCAAGTTGTATTGAAACTTAATAATCACACAAAACTTCAATGGGAATTCCTAATAATTAAAACAAAAAACATTACGTTGTTTGAAGAGTTCCCTCCCATCCCATGCAATTTAGAACGGTGCGTAACGAAGGATATAACAATAATTGATATATGCAACAATTGATATAATTTTCATTTGATATAATCCAATTTATCTTAAAAACCAAACTTTTTTCTATTGTTATTAATTCGATTTGATGTACTTGTTTCGGCACAATAAAACATATGTTAATTATTATTTTTAAGTTACTTTTATGTTAATTTTATACCGTTATTCGAATACCGGGTGTGGTCTGCTGGCCTTTAATACGAGCAAAAAATTAAAACATAGATCGTGCTCGTCAAACTAAACAACATTAGTTCAGCGACTTTAAAAAATAATGGAGTCTTTAAATTTTCCTTTTTTCATACAAATTAAATACTGCTATCAATGTACGCCATCCTAGAACACAACTGACTTTGCCTGTCACGCTACAAACATCAAGCATTTTGCTTTACATTGCTTCTTCGAATAAACTTAAAAGAGTAAAAAAAATTAAAAAAAAACTAATTATTTTAAAAGTCGCTGAACTAATGATGTTCAGTTTGAGGAGTATGATCTATGTTTTAATTATTTGCTCATATTACAGGCCACACCCGGTACACGCATATTAAATCCCGTATATGAGTTCCAACAGTTAAAACTATGGAATATTTTCTTATGTTGTATTACAACATTTTATATAATTTCAATGCCTACCTAAAATTGCTAGAAGTGGCTCCGAAGCGGTAACGTTTCGTGTACTCTGCCTACCCCATTTGGGAATACAGGCGAGATGTTGATGTGATGTTTTATGTCAATGCCTAGGAGCTTCGCAAAACTTATTTATAAAATAAACCGAACCTAACCTAACCCAAAGTACTGTACAAGACGTACACAAAGTCGCCGCCCATAAACATCTGCAACACCAGGGGTATTGCAGATGCGTTGCCAACCTAGAGGCCTTAGATGGGATACCTCAAGTGCCAGTAATTTCACCGACTGTCTAACTCTCCACGCCGAAACACAACAGTGCAAGCACTGCTGCTTCACGGCAGGATTAGCGAGCAAGATGGTGGTAGCAATCCGGGCAGACCTCGCACAAGGTCCTACCACCTGCAAAATAAATGTAAGACTTAAATACATACTAGACTCAAATCAAATCATCATACAAATATTCTAATGTAATTTCCTGTGTAAACACTGTTGGTGTTGGTATATCAATAAATAAATAAATAAATTTGCCCGGCACGGGGATCGAACCCGCAACCTCTTGCTTCTGAGTCATGGTCAGTAACAACTTAGTTATCCGGTCGTCCTATCTTAAGGTGGTTTTCCACCGGCGAGGCGAGACGAGAATTGAAATTTGTATGGCATCGTCTTGCCTTGCCGGTGGAAAATCACCATTAGGGCGAGAGACTCCGCAGTGAACAGAAGCTGGCTTGTAAAGTTGTTCGATTTCTCGCAGAGTTCTCCAACGACCGCTGCGCCCCAAAAGGGGTGTCTGATGACGTGGAGCTGGCTGCGTTTTCGAGGAACTGTTACGAGTTCAACGTGGCTAAAGGAGGCAGCTTCGACGACGCCCGACGGCAGTGTCAGACGCACGGCGGTGACCTTATCCATGGTTTTCAGGTATTTTTCTCAAAAAATAATCATATTAGCCGTAGGACGTCCACTGTTACACATAGGCCTCCCCAGTAGATCTCCAGTTGCTTCGGTTGGAAGCGGCCCGCATGCACCGCGAACCCGTCATCAAGTCATCCGTTCACCTCTTTGGTGGATCGCGGTCTCCATTCAAGAACTTTTCGGTCCCAACTGCCATCTTTTTTTAGACGATCAGATGGCCTAGTGGTTAGAGAACCTGACTACGAAGCTTGAGGTCCCGGGTTCGATTCCCGTGTCGGGGCAGATATTTGTATGAAAAATACGAATGTTTGTTCTCGTGTCTTGGGTGTTTAATATGTATTTAAGTATGTATCTATCTATATAATTGTATTTATCCGTTGCTTAGTACCCATAACACAAGCTTTGCTAAGCTTACTTAGGGACTGAACAATTGGTGTGAATTGTCCCCCGTGATATTTATTTATTTATTTACCATTTATCTTTTCTCCGAAACCGGAGGCCGTATTGCCTAGAACATTTCTAGCGCTCGCGATCGCAATCTAATGTCAGAATTCTCCTGAGGATTTCGCATACAAAAATTGACATTTGAATGCGATCGCGATGAAATGACAGATTTCACATACAAAAGCTGTCATTTGATTGCGATCGTTAGCGTCAGAAATGTTAGGCAATACGGCCTCAGAATGCTCTTCACTAAAGTTAGTTTTATTTCATTTTAAAACTATATAAGTAAAGTTTTCTTTGAATAAAATGAGTTCACTTATATCCAAGGCCCATAATTTTTTTCCATCCTATATGCAACTGCAAGATACTGTCTGATATAAAACCATCCACTGATCTAACTCATGTGCTTTTGCTAAGCAACGATAATAGGGTCTCAATCTCAATCAACTCTCACGCCTTGTATTACACAATTACCTTTCAATTGGACTCCATCGGTGTTATAATCAGTGACAGCTTTCTCACGGAGCCCCGCTTGCTTCTCGTGGTGCATTAGTGACATGCCAGCGGAGCGACATTGAAAGGTGAATGATATGGAAAACAACAAGACCAGTGGCGGCGAAAAGGGCGGGAGTCGTTTTTTTTTATTGACAAAAAATAGTACTTACTGTAGAGGCCGGCAACCCAGGTTCCGGCCGAGGCTTGTATAGTGCTTTTCTCAAACATTCCATGAAATAAAATAAAAAACAAAAACAAGAAATGAAGCTGGCGGGGCGCTAGTCTGGTTGCCCTGTTGTGTGGCTGCTGGCGGGCGGTAGGCGGCTGCGGGCGGTGTTGCTGGGCGTGGGCGTGCGCCGTGTCGGAGAGCACGCGTTGAAACAAAAGACGGTCGCATTGCCGGCCAGCGGCCGGGAAAGTTGTATGAAATCTCTTTGCAGGCCGCTAGAGTGACCGAGCGCAGGCAGGCGAGCCGCAGCGCCTGCAGTGCGATACTTCTCAGCCTATTATTTGTAACACAACGTCAATATTTCATGTCATGTTTGAGAAAATATACTTGTGTCCACTATTTTCTGATATTCTCACGGACGGACTAATATGAAGAATAACTTGCTTTACCCAGAAAACAACCCAATTCTTATGTGTTGAAGTTATTTTGGATCCTTTCAATAATCAATGCCACAATGATTTCCTTGATCAAATTATGGGATACGAGTATCAAACATGACATTATTAGCACACCTACTCGCGAACCTACTCGCGTGCCGTGTGTTTTTGAGGTTATAAAAATGGTTCCAACGCTAAAACGCAAACTTAAAACGAACATTGTCGAAAAGTGCAATATAGTTAGTTACTCATGTTTTATTAGTACTTAACTTACGCTTTGTGCTCCTAAACGGGGGTTGATTTCTTGGAGTTCTAATTATCGAGACAACTAAAACTCTTGGTCCGTGGGGACTCGAAGCAAAAAAACTTTTTCATTTTTTAAAAAAGAAGCGTGCCCGTTCCACTGGTGACCATAGGGCTGACTCTTTTCTCGATTGACCACTACCAACTCGTTGGCTTTACGGCCTCGCAATGTAATGCAACTTGCACGATTTTTCTTGAAAGTCTAAACGGGTTAAATATTCTTTATGACTTGCAGGGTGCAACTGCCAGCTTCCTCACTCAGGAGTTGGAGCGAAGAAAGGCGCAGCTAAAGACGCAGCTCGTCTGGATCGGTGCCCAGAAGGAACCCGGTCTGACCTCCAGAACTTGGAAATGGGTTGACGGTGAGAAAATTATACAAGATGTTTTAAAATTAAGTAATCCAGAAATATTAAAGCAGATTGCTGGCAAATTTGATAGTAATTAAAACACCCGCGCCATGGAGCCGTGGTGGCCTAGAGGTTTGACCTATCGCCTCTCAAGCAGAGGATCGTGGGTTCAAACCCCGGCTCGTACCTCTGAGTTTTTCAAAATTTATGTGCGAAATCACATTTGAAATTTACCACGAGCTTTACGGTGAAGAAGGAAACATGCACAAACCAGCGAAACAATTCAATGGTGTGTGTGAAGTTCCCAACACTGGGCCCGTGTGGGAACTACGGCCCAAGCCCTCTCATTGTGAGAGGAGGCCTGTGCCCAGCAGTGGGACATATATAGGCTGGGATGATAATGGTGACCCGCGCCTTTTCATGTCTCTAATCCTAACGGTTGAAATTACGAGATTTTATCCCCATCCCGTGGGAATAGGTAATAAAATAAGTAACCTAAGTATGTGTTATTCCAGTCCCGCCGTTGTCACGCGTAGGAGTAGCAAACACACACATACTCACTAACTTCCACATTTGTAATAACTATTAGTGGAATAGTGAGAATCAATTTATTTTTTCCAACTCTCTAGCTTACTTTATGAGGTTTTTTTTAATTAGTGCTTCGCAACACAAAGCAAGTTAATTGAAACAAAGAATAATTTTCTAACGAAACAGTTAGGTACGCGATATTTTAGCGAAACTTTGTCAAAAACACGTACAAAAACATGCTAAAACCTATTGTGTGAGACAATAATATTCGCACCCGGCAAAACCCACGATTCTTCCAACAATACTAAAAGTTTACACACAGATATTCGTCAACGTAAATAACTGCGACGTACCTATTATTTCAAAACTTGTGTGTACCCGCGGCTTTGAACGCATAAGCACTGCTGCTGCTAAATTGAAATCCCAGGACTTCACTAAATTCGCAAGGGAAGTCCCAAAAATTGCATCGTGGATTTCATTAACGTTAGCATAATATAAGACACCCGTGTTTTATGTCTCTGATCCTAGCATTTGAGATTTCGAGATTTATTAATATCCGTCCAGCCGTTTTAGCGTGAAGGAGTAAGAAACATTAACACGCATATTCGTAATCACAAACTTTGCATTTGTAATCTTAGTATTAATAAAAGTAATAAAATTCCCATTGTTACAATAAGAACCTTCTAAAGGCTCAGACTTCAGTAAAATACATGTAAAATATTTTCCAGAGATTTCAAAACACTAAAACAGTACCGATCCCTCGCCAGGTGTAGTCTTTTGTTCTGAACTATGCAATTCCCAGTTAAATGAATGAATTAATCCGAATTGTTCCCGTGTCCATTGTACATACTGCAGCATTACAACGCATGAGTAAATTTGATTTGAAATTTAAATTCTGTGTTCTGATTGTTCTTTCGGCGTTTTTGTTTAGGATTAATTCCTTGAACATTTGTTGCTGAGTGCGGAGCGTACCTACATCAGATTTGAATTGATTCTTTTATTATAATACTTAGTCTCCAGTGCTCAGTTTTGGTGTTATTTTACCAGTTCTTTGTGGTGTCATTTTGTGAAAGTGCCGTTGGCTAGTGCCACAACCTTTTAACTACGAATTCTCGCCGTTTTTTCCTGCGCCCGTGCTCAAGGGCGCTTTATCAGCATCGCCGATTTTTCATCGGTTAAGTTTTTATTTCGTTATTGCCTAGGGCCGTGTAAGTTAGGTTTTTATGCTATGTTGTGGGCTAATTTATAAAATTGATTCCAGTCCGACCTTTACCCCGACCTACCTGATGTAGGTACCCGGTGTTGTTGTGTTTTTTATAGTACATTTTCGAGTCCATAACATAGCAGCTTTAAAGCGAGATGGCATGTGTAATAATACAGGGAAAACAATATTTTAAACTGTTGAAATTTCCAGGCATATTCGCAGCAAGCCGCACTTGCATTGTTCGCTCGTGTCGTGTGGCTACTTAAGCGATTAATGTCTTCAAATGAGTTCAGAGTAGCTCGGCGCGTGTAGCTGAAAGACTGTGGGTTTTTATGAGAATCCTAATGAAATACTCTTTTCACTTCTCATTCTCTTCAAATGTTTTCGAATGGAGGTTTATCGCCATTTTCAGTGATTGTCTGTAGACAATTTTTAGGGCGTGGAAATTTTAATAATCTCAAAATGACAACTGTGATAAATATTTAAAAACACAATTAAATTTCGTGAAACACAGTTAATGATTTTACAAATATGAATCTGTTCAATTATATTAAGGATGAATTAATTTTATTTTATCTTTTAAAAAAGTTTTTCCATTTTGAAACTTTTGGCTAAATTTGCAAGCACTTAACTAAAGCGGCAATTTAAAAAAAAAGATAAGAAAAAACCGCGTTACAAATTTTTTTGGCATTTGATTTTTGAACAGCAGGGCTACAACGAAACTCGAAAATCGAAGTTCACGTCGTACCGTCCCTCTCACTCTCGTATTAAATAATATAAGCGTCGGCGAGACGGTACGATACGAAGTTCGATTTTCGAGTTTCGTCGTAGCATAGCAGATTAAGTGGTATTGAACGTAAGTTTTTAAAAAGTAACATTGTAATTTTGAACAGAAGGTCTTTTTTTTCTTGCATTTAAAGTGAAAAGTAGTGTTTAACGCGAGACTAAACAACCATAAGGCTTGTTTAATCCCTTGTTGAAAAATCTACTATTAAATTGAAAGAAATGCAACAACAAAATAAAGGACGGGTAGCTCGGAAAACTTGCGCGTTAAAACCGTGGCGTACACTACAGGACTACAGACAGAGTGCATAAGTATTTCCATTGGGAAAAGTCGGATATCAATCAAAATGGAACGGCACTCTTTTCAATCAACTAGGTATTGTATTAAATGAGTGGCATTTTCATATCCATTAATACGGAACTTTATTATAGGTAGTGCCACAGAGTGAGAAATACAAACTGAAATATAGATGCATAGAAAAACCAGAAAAATAATACCAGCGCTGGAATCGAACCCAGGTCCTCGGCATTCCGTGCCACGTGCTATACCACTACAGCACCACTGTACAGTGATACAGACACGAGTTTCTCCTATGCACCACATATCTCAGCTTGTTTGTTTTCTCATTTAGTCATTTAAGCAGCGACACTAGCGACATCTATGCTGTAGCCCTCATCGAGAAACTTTCAGCACCCCATTGGAACTAACCGCTCACCCGGACAAGAGATGTCGTTATTAAGCAATCAAATTAAGATTGGTTTTTGGATTGGTTTTTTAGATTCCAATAAACCAATCTTAACCAGAGTTGAGGTCACGCACACAAGAATATGTCGTGTTATTACACCAGGATTTGGCCATTTACTCATTCATTTAATTCATTCTGCTTTTGTGCAATCAGTTCTTTTTGTAGCTGTGTGTGTAATCATTCACTTCAACTCTCGTGGCACTCCCTATACATAACGTCTAATGTCAAAACGGCTTTACAGTCACGGAAAAGGACATCTTTACACTTTAGTACTACATTTATGCTCGACTGTACGATGGATATCGAAGCTTATTGAGTTCTTATTTATCTTGTAAAAACGAACTTTTCTGATAAAATACCATGAAAAACCATTACGCACTTCAACTGTGCATGACCACTGCCGTGACCAAAACGGGGCAATTACAAAGTCGTCAACATAACCATTTTTTTTTCATACTCAAACATTTTTTTTTCTCACAGGTGAGATAGTCTCGAAGCCCGCTTGGGGCAAAGACCAGCCAAACAACTACAACGGCGAGCAAAACTGCGTGGTATTGGATGGGGGGCGAGCTTGGCTCTGGAACGACGTCGGCTGCAACCTCGACTACCTTCACTGGATTTGCCAGTACAGTGAGTGTCTCTCTAGGTACATATCGACCGTTTGACTTGAGCTTGCGGCGATGCGAATGCATTTTTAATCCCTTTTTAGGCCCCTGGTCTCAATTGGCGGCAGAGCTTGAAACCGTAATCAAAAATATTGGTACCAAGGCGGTCATTCCGGTACTATTTTGGTTGGATAGTGTCACAATTGGAAAACAAATTGTCAGAAGAGCCGTAAAAAGAAGCACTTCTAGTGTTTCTATTGCTTGGTCTCCTGAAAAAAAAAACTTTATTTATTTATTTTGACATTCATCCAACTAAATCAGCGATGTACCTATACTGGCGCTAAAGCTGCAGGTATGTTAGCTGTATATACTGCCCTCCTAAGCCAAAAGGCGCTATCTAAAAAAAAACACTTAAGTTATTAATACGATTGCGTAGCTTAAAACATTCTGCATCACATGGTGTAAACGACAAAAAAGCGTTTTTTTTTTCAGATAGCGCCTTTCGGCTTAGGAGGGCAGTATATTGGTACCTACTAATAAACCAGTACTTTGGTACGGTTTCAGGCTCTTCGCTGAATATTGTCTGTATATCTACATTTTCCTAATTATTCTGTAGAAAATGACAAATTAGGAGTTGTCGAATACCGTATTTCGAATACGAGGATCATGCCAAAAGAAATTAGATACTCCATGTTTATTTGATTGATACTGGCCAGTACACCACCGTGAAGGCTGATTAAATAGATATAAATTTAAAAATGGAATACTCCGGAAATCTGCGTAATATTTTTTGATGGTACCTACATTACCTACTACAGAGTCCGCGAAATAGGGGATTGCCGGCCGTAGTTATAGATGGCAGTGTTAACGAGGCCATCTAGAGATACGAAGCCGACAATCCCTGTTCGCGGACAAGGCTTGTATAGTGATTTTCTCAAATAAATCCAAGGAAAAAATATCATGTCACTTCATGAACTCATATCGGAAACAATAACACTTATTTGAATAAAAAACTACTACTCGTTTTAGGTATAAACCGTATACTTAAGTATTTGTTTTTTTTTTCTATTCCCGCCAAAATACATCTATTTTTTTGTAAGCTGTTCGTGTTAATGTTTTTGCCACCAAATCTTGTGATAATTTTATTTATAAAAAATGAGGATACCTTATTAATTAGTTATTTTAATAAATTATTAACAATAAATGTCAATCCTTGTTAATTATTGAATACCTGATTTATTCTAATTAAATAATCTAGTCAAAAAAGAGATTAAAAAGTAAATATATACACATTCACGAACTAGGTACGTTTTTTTTAATTGGCAATATGCCATAGATAGTCTATAAAAGAAATAACACCCACTGAAACAAAAGACAATTTCTTTGCCGGCCTTGGCCGGCAATGTTGTATGAAATTCCATTACAATCCTTTAATTTAAAATTAAAACGAATCTTCAATAAGTGCTATACAATGACGTACTTGACGTTCTGTGATCACGAAGATAAGGACGACATTCCCTTAGATGTTTGAGAAAAACATGGTTTTTCAACGTTCTCGTTCTATAGTAAAAAGATCTCATTCTGTACCCTGTATTTGTGTAAACTACGTGTTGACCTTTATCTTTGCGAAATAATTTGTCGTCTAACACACATTTCCGAAATTCCTAGCTCCCGTCTTCCTCCATCACACATATTTCTTAATTCCCTCTGATTTCTCCTTGGGTCTTTACTTGTACTTCATAATAACTTTAAGAGGGCCCCATCTCGTCAGATCAGACTCAAGCTTGTCAAAGTTGTCACCGTGCTCGGCCGGCCATACTCCCGGTCACAACGCATGAAGACTAAGCTCCGATTTTTTCCTTCTTAGCGTCCATTATCGTTCTACAATGTTTGAGTGATATACTTAAATAAATAAAACTGTATGATGTGGAAAATTTGATATTTTTTAGCCAGCATTCACAGCAAAAATATGGTCAGTAACGTTAAAACTGGGGTAGAGTTGACATTTCTGTAGATCATGCCACTACTTACTTTACGTCAGCTGCTATATTGGAGTTAAAAATATTCATCCACGGCCTATATCAGAATTTCATAACATTATTAGTAGGTATAATATGTTTCATTTCGCTGAAATCTGAAATTGTTGTCATGGTTGCCTCATTTTTCACCCTTAAGCTGCAGTCTGCGGTCTGCGGTCGCATTCGGATTCATATCCATTTGCAAGGCCAATTTGATTTGCAGTCCGAAATACCTCAATTCAATTAATTGATTGCTCTGATTTATGTTTCTAATGGTGTGCCTGAATGGGCTCAGACCTGACAATTAATTAGGCGACTTAAAATATAGAGGATTGACAAAAGCCGTTTTAATAAAACTGGAATAATTGAGCCGGGAAACTTTGACTTAACAACCATAAACACATGATCTATTATTAAAATGGCATCAAAACTGACAGCTGCCATCGATTTTATAGCTGGCGACCAGTAGCGGCTTTAGAGTAGGGCGCGGTGGGGCGACCGCCCGGGGCGCTGGACTTAAAGGGGCGCCTTTAAGTCCGGCGCCCTGGGCGGGGCCTATACCTACTTTGTAGAAAATTCCCAAAAGTCGGGGGCGCCGTGGAAATCTCGCCCAGGGCGCTGGAAGTGCTAAAACCGGCACTGATTGCGACCTCATAGTGAGATGCGTGTAAGATAATAATGAGCCAAGGTTTGCACTACTTGCTACGCAGCTGCGTAGCAAGTATTTAATAAGTGTAATAATAAGAAAAAACGTAAGATTAAAGTATTTGTTACGTTGTAGTACTTAATTATAATGGCACAAATGGCTGTGGCGTAAGTAGGCGTGTAATTTCAACTGTGAAATATGTTTAATTAAATTTATAAGTAAGTATATGAGCTTATTACAAATGCGGTACAATCCATACTAATATTATAAATGCGAAAGTGTGTGTGTGTTTGTATGTTTGTCCGTCTTTCACGTCGAAACGGAGCGATGGATCGACGTGATTTTTGGCATAAAGATAGTTTATGGACGCAAGCTGAGCTGAGATTTACTTACAACTTTACAACTTAATAATGACTGGTATTTTTAGCAAAATACGTGCGTTTGACACTCAGATAAGAGTGCGATAGTTGAATAGGTGGATTGAGTGAGGAAAAGAGAGTGAATTATTGGCTGCGGGGGCGCATATTCGTACTTAGCCTAGGGCGGTTTGAACTCAATATCAGGCACTGATTCACCCACGCCTCACTTGCTGTACTTGTCATTGACCTCAAGGAAAAAGTTAAACAACCCAGCGGGAATCTATTTGAAAATACAAACTGAAATAAAGATGCACAGAAAAAACAGAAAAATAAGGCCATCACTGGGAATCGAACCCAGGTCCTCGGTAATCCGTACCGCGTGCTATACCGCTACCACTGATGGTCAACGGTACCGACACGAATTTCCCCTATGCACCTCATATCTCAGCTTGTTTGTTTCTTACTTAGTCACTTAAGCAGTGACGCTAGCGACATCTATGCCGTAGTCCTCATCGAGAAACTTTTTTTTTTCTAAATCTGTTTGTTGCTGTGCCACCGCCTCCAGCTCGATTCATTAATTAACCCCGCTTCTGCGAATTATAAACGCCGTTTTTTACGTTAAATTTACACACATATGAGACACAAATACATAAATATGAGAGTATTGTGATAGGCTAGTCCATGACTAGTCGGCGCTAGTGTCACGAGATACATGACAACTTTGATATTTATGTCACGTTTGTCAATGGTTTTATAGTGCAAGACTGTCAAATGACCTCACGATCGATGAGAAGGTCAAATGGACCTCACGATCCTACCGCCATCTAGCGATAGTTTGCCTGTTAAGAAACCCTCACTCTACGCAGGGAGTTTTTTTTTTAAATGTTCAGATCTATATCATACCTGGGCCAATCAACTATTTTACCGACACTTTGAGCGTTTCCTGCGTTACCAAAATTGTCTCTGGCGTTACCAAAAAATCGTACCTACTTCCAACAAGATTTTTCACGGTTTAATAGGTTGAACTTACGTAGGGCATGTATTCATGTAATAAATACACCATCTATTAAATTAGAGAAAAAACATGTTTACTTGCAAAAATCTGCAATTGTTTGAAAAATGTCGCGGACAGATTAGTGTGGGTAAAAGTTGATTGGCCCTGCTACAGCGTCTGGGCGATTTTGAATTGAAATATGATATAGCTAAATTACGCTCCTCGCTCTGCTTCTCGCTCTGCTCCTCGCTCTGCTCCTTGCTCTGCTCATCGCACTCCGCGAAGTTATCCATGCCGGCACACAGTGCTCTAGGTACTCGTTGTTAGACTTTGCAAATCATTTGATTGACACACAAAAACCGAAAAAGAAGGTAGCATAGGGCTCCACGAGTAACGAAGCCACACTACGTTTCTGCGTCTTTCCTTGCCACTTCCCATGCTCTCATTCAGTGTGTAACTATAGCTTATATTTATTTGACTCGCACTGCTTTTGAACTGGCTTTGTTTATTTATTACCTA